>NC_140970.1:86579619-86582119 GCF_056783735.1 Eptatretus burgeri | reverse complement strand
GGCATACGTCGTAGTACGCCGAGGTGTTAGACAAATTTTCCATGCTTGAAATTTTTCGACGTATGCCAGTGTATGACTCACACGTTCCGCATAATGCTGGCCATAAGTTGTAGGCACGTTACGCGGTCATTGACACACGTCGACACACGTTACTTGTAAGTTACTCATAAGTTGAAACACGTCGAGGTAATGTTTAGCGTACCCGAAACTTATTTCTAACCTATGAGTAACGTGTTGTAGGCACGTTGCACGATCGTTGACACACGGCGACACACGTTACTCATAAGTCGAAACACGTCAAGGTAATGGTTAGCGTCAGTGTTCCAGACTCCCTGTTTTTTGTTTTTTTTTCTTCGTTATGACGGTGACGTTAACACTTCGATTTCTAGTGCGGTTTTAATATAATATAATTAATAGGCTGCCGCTCAACGATTTAAATCATAACCGCACCAGAAATCGAAGTGTCAACATCACTGTCATACCAAAGAAAAAAACAAACAAACAGGGAGTCTGGAACACTGACGCTAACCATTACCTTGACGTGTTTCGACTTATGAGTATCGTACAAGTAACGTGTGTCGACGTGTGTCAACGATCGCGTAACGTGCCTACAACTTATGCCAACATATGCGGAACGTGTGTCATATGGCGTCGATACGCCGAGAAATTTTCAACATGCTGAAAATTTCTTTGACGTACTTGGCGTGTGACGACGTATGCCAACGTACTACGACGTATGCCAGCATGCTCTTAACGTATACAAAACTTACCCATAACGTATTAGACGTATGCCAGCATACTACGACGTATGCCAGCGTGCTCTTAACGTATACAAAACTTACCCATAACGTATTCGACGTGTGCCAGCTTGGTTCGGCAAATTTTTCATACGTCGGCATACGTTGGCTAAAACGTCAAGGTGTGACAGCGACAGCTTCACACTTCGACGTCTAGTGCGGTTATGATTTGAATCGTCGAGCCGCAGTCTATGAATAGCCTACGCCACGTGATCGTCGGCGATATAGTGCAGCGCTGCTATGCATAAGTTAGATTATCGTTGGGCAAGTAGTGGTTGTGAACGCCGACAACACGCTCAGCATTCGTTGGTATAAGTTATCTATATGTGATTAAAACGTTCTGTGCACGTTACACACGCATTATACGCCCAAACTTTAAACCATCAATAGTTCAGCGTACGCCAGCGTTTTACATACATTTTGAGACCTTGCCATACGCTGGGTAAAACGTCAAGGTGTGACAGGGCCCTTAGGTATCAGGGATGTGAAGCTTGTGGCCAAGTTTAATGAAAATCGTGTGTTTGGTTCAAGCGATAATGACTGAAGTGTTTACGGATGGACTCACTCACTCACTCAACTACAGACACTGCTTGATTGCATTAGCTCACCTGATTAAAGCTCAGGTGAGCTAAAAATGGTGACATTTGACCTTGAAATAATTTGTCAATCAAGAAAATGTACACTCTTACATATGGGACCACAACAAATACAGACTTAACAAAATGTTCGAGTTGAAAATTGTCTGAAAGTGTTTTCTTTTACAACCCGATATCCAGTAACCAGTGTGAAGAAAGGTTGAACACTTGAGTTTTATCTTGCAAAATCTCATTAAAAAAAATTACACCATATTTAATCGGCTTTAGTTCTTTTAATCAAGGACGTAGCCTGGTGTTGGCCTAGTGGTTAGGGTGGCGGCTTGGGATCCTAGGGTCTTGAGTTCAATCCCCGTTGGCCGCTGAATTAATACACACCAGGAGGTTGACTCAGCCTGTCATCCTTCCGAGTTCGGCAAAATGAGTACCAGTGTACCGGTAAGGAGGACACTGCATCAGCGGCAAAAGCCGCGTCCCAACCAATGATGCAACCAGCAGCCACAGGCTGCCCTCGATAGGGAGAGAATCAAGGACGTGTTATGTTCGGGACATTTGTCCCCCCCCCCTGTGTTTTTATCATTACACAAAGCATCGTACACAGATCATGTGCTCATGTAGTTTGTGGAAAAACAACAACTGGTGAATATTTAAAACATTTCACTGATCAAATTTCAACATCAAAGACTTGTAAACCTGACATTCAATTCAAAACCATGGGTGTTGCAGCATGGAAATGATGAAATGAAGTTCAAATCACAACTGTTTAGTACAATTTCACTTTGAATCGTGTTCTTGTCTGTTTCGAAGTGATGTATTTAATGCAAAGTACCAAGCTTCTTCAACCTCTTTGATAAACAGTTGCAGGTAGACGATAAAGTTTGAACTCACGTAGGTGGGAGAACTCACGCCTTCTGGGGAAAACAAACATTTTGCATTTGCTTATCAAGCAGTAAGCAAACACACTCGTGAAGCTCAGACACATTCAAGAACATGAACATCTCGCTCTGTAACTTCAACTTCCTCAGGAAATATATGAACCTCTGTCTACCTTTAAAACACTAATACCACTTAAAGCATCCCATAATGATTTATAAGAACCAATAAATGATT
>NC_140970.1:86529619-86572119 GCF_056783735.1 Eptatretus burgeri | reverse complement strand
ACTACGACGTATGCCAGCGTGCTCTTAACGTATACAAAACTTACCCATAACGTATTCGACGTGTGCCAGCTTGGTTCGGCAAATTTTTCATACGTCGGCATACGTTGGCTAAAACGTCAAGGTGTGACAGCGGCTTCACACTTCGACGTCTAGTGCGGTTATGATTTGAATCGTCGAGCCGCAGTCTATGAATAGCCTACGCCACGTGATCGTCGGCGATATGTGCAGCGCGCTATGCATAAGTTAGATTATCGTTGGGCATAGGTTGTGAACGCCGACAACACGCTCAGCATTCGTTGGTATAAGTTATCTATATGTGATTAAAACGTTCTGTGCACGTTACTAATACGTTATTATACGCCCAAAACTTTAAAAAAAACCATCAATAGTTCAGCGTACGCCAGCGTTTTACATACATTTTGAGACCTTGCCATACGCTGGGTAAAACGTCAAGGTGTGACAGGGCCCTTAGGTATCAGATGTGAAGCTTGTGGCCAAGTTTAATGAAAATCGTGTGTTTGGTTCAAGCGATAATGACTGAAGTGTTTACGGATGGACTCACTCACTCACTCAACTACAGACACTGCTTGATTGCATTAGCTCACCTGATTAAAGCTCAGGTGAGCTAAAAATGGTGACATTTGACCTTGAAATAATTTGTCAATCAAGAAAATGTACACTCTTACATATGGGACCACAACAAATACAGACTTAACAAAATGTTCGAGTTGAAAATTGTCTGAAAGTGTTTTCTTTTACAACCCGATATCCAGTAACCAGTGTGAAGAAAGGTTGAACACTTGAGTTTTATCTTGCAAAATCTCATTAAAAAAAATTACACCATATTTAATCGGCTTTAGTTCTTTTAATCAAGGACGTAGCCTGGTGTTGGCCTAGTGGTTAGGGTGGCGGCTTGGGATCCTAGGGTCTTGAGTTCAATCCCCGTTGGCCGCTGAATTAATACACACCAGGAGGTTGACTCAGCCTGTCATCCTTCCGAGTTCGGCAAAATGAGTACCAGTGTACCGGTAAGGGGGACACTGCATCAGCGGCAAAAGCCGCGTCCCAACCAATGATGCAACCAGCAGCCACAGGCTGCCCTCGATAGGGAGAGAATCAAGGACGTGTTATGTTCGGGACATTTGTCCCCCCCCCCTGTGTTTTTATCATTACACAAAGCATCGTACACAGATCATGTGCTCATGTAGTTTGTGGAAAAACAACAACTGGTGAATATTTAAAACATTTCACTGATCAAATTTCAACATCAAAGACTTGTAAACCTGACATTCAATTCAAAACCATGGGTGTTGCAGCATGGAAATGATGAAATGAAGTTCAAATCACAACTGTTTAGTACAATTTCACTTTGAATCGTGTTCTTGTCTGTTTCGAAGTGATGTATTTAATGCAAAGTACCAAGCTTCTTCAACCTCTTGATAAACAGTTGCAGGTAGACGATAAAGTTTGAACTCACGTAGGTGGGAGAACTCACGCCTTCTGGGGAAAAACAAACATTTTGCATTTGCTTATCAAGCAGTAAGCAACACACTCGTGAAGCTCAGACACATTCAAGAACATGAACATCTCGCTCTGTAACTTCAACTTCCTCAGGAAATATATGAACCTCTGTCTACCTTTAAAACACTAATACCACTTAAAGCATCCCATAATGATTTATAAGAACCAATAAATGATTTAAAACTCTCTGAATTATGAAACACACATATCACAGGTTTTCATGCAGCTTTGAATTAACTCAGGACTTTTGAGTTGGTAACGTATCTCAGGTAACCAGTTCTTAATAAATTTCAGCAGGATACGAATTGATGGAGAGGTTGGTTGTGAACACATTTCAAGCAGTCTTGCCCAGTTGAGTGCACACAGGTTGAAGTCCGACCGGTCAGTCGCGTTGCAAGTCCCCAGAGTGTGAACTTCGTATCACCGAAGCAAGCAGATGAATCGGAGTCCACTGCATGCTGTCGAGGACCACAATATCAGACAGAGACAGAGACAGAGACAGAGACAGAGACAGAGACAGAGACAGAGACAGAGACAGAGACAGAGACAGAGACAGAGACAGAGACAGAGAGAGAGAGAGAGAGAGAGAGAGAGAGAGAGAGAGAGAGAGAGAGAGAGAGAGAGAGAGAGAGAGAGAGAGAGAGAGAGAGAGAGAGAGAGAGAGAGAGAGAGAGAGAGAGAGAGAGAGAGAGAGAGAGAGAGAGAGAGAGAGAGAGAGAATGAACCTGCAGTTTGCCATGGCGATTCGACCAGAGAGGAGATGCCTGCTTGGGTGTAATCTCCGAGATACCAGCAAGGCATTAGATTCATCGAGTACGAACCAGTAGGTAAGAACGACCAGCTTAGCGCAGGTTCTTCAATCAGGGCTTTGGAGTTGCAGAACCAGTCTCGGTTTGCATGCAGCACTCCTGATGCCCTCGTTATTGATTGCCAGTTTTTAAAATGTCATGTGCCTCAGCACATAGCTGTCCCTCACACTACTTCACATCATCTCTCCCTCCTGAATCAGCAGCAAGCTTTCGTGTTAATTCATGTGACTCGCACAAGGTCATTCAAAGCGCTGGTGTCGAGGGGTCTGCATTCCAGTATCTCTGCTGATGAGTTTGTCTTAGTCTGGTTGAGTGTGCCCCATAATAATTATTTCCCCCATTCCATTTCTGTGTATAGTTATGTGGGAGTATAGTTATCAAGCCATTTGGACATTTTGGCCAAAACACAGCTTTGTTCAAAGCACATTCAAATTCCTTTCTTCAGATCCCAGCACCACAGTTCAGTGGACTGAACTGAACAATTAACTTTAACATTAACTTTGACCTGCTTTTTAACCATATTTCAAACAAATGGAAGATATGGCTCAAGGATATTATATTGATCCATAACAATGTGAAGTTAGCATACGTTTCATTCTTTCCCTCTGATATTTCTGCACACACCAGACACATCTCACCATTCCCCCTCTTTGGTTGTTCCATTATTTGCAGGTGTAATTTACAGTGAACCTTTTTAATTAATTGTGAAGCTATTATTTAAGCCACCAAACAAGTCATGAAGATTCTGACAAGACAAAAATTACTCAGAAGTTTCTTACAGTGTTTCTACAACCAAGTGAAGAAAGTTTCTGCAACGTGTAATTATGCTGAAATATTGTACGTTTGCATTAAATGATAGTAAATACAATTACAGTGCAGTAAACCCTTGGAAACAGAAACACAGTACGTACAGTACTTTACTGTACTTGTCTCTATGGGCAGAAAACATAACGGGTAGTGTATGTTCAGGTTTTACTTTGTAGGTGATGTCCCATACGTAATCATTTAAAAAATTAGTTATGTAAGGAATACCAAGTTATATTTTCACACTTAATTACAGTAGTTAATACCTGTAATACATAAAGTAGAACTTATTAAAGTCACACAAGTCAATGATTTAAATTTTCAGAAAAAAAACGAAAAATGGTCTCAAATTGTTATGTTTGTGTTAGGACAAGGCCTAATTGGCATAACTGATTCGTTGACTTTTCTTTTTCAATAGCTATAAAAACTGTAAGATATATTATTCATGTCAATACAAGGAATAAATCAGAAATGTATTGTCCACCGCTCCTTTTCACTTCCACATCCAGGTGATGCATGATGTCATCACCGGGCGCCAAAGGAAGGGAGTACTCAGTTTTCACTCTGTTTACTACTTGCAAAATTGAGGATTTTTAAAGTATATTGGTCAGTCGATTTTGTTATTGTCTGTTTATCGCCTTCAGGTCACAATTTTAAACCGATCTTCACGAAACTTCACCACATGGTAGAGTTTCTCATAAGAAGCCTATTGTTTTTGAGGTCAAATGGTCAAAAGGTCAACACAGGCTAAAGCTCAACAACGAAGGTGGTATTTCTAAAATCCTCATTTTCATCCGATTGATTTGAAATTTGAAGAGGATTTGCATATCAGGTCACTGAATTCAACCACCAATTCTTTTTGAGGTCCACATAGGCCAGAAGGTCAACATAGGCTAAATTTCTAAAATCCTCAATTTTCATCTCATTGACTTGAAATTTGAAGAGGATTTGCATATCATGTTACTGAATTTAACCAGCCAATTATTTTTGAGGTCAACATCGGCCAGAAGGTCAACATAGGCCCAAGGTCAACAACTAAGGTGGTATATCTAAAATCCTCAATTTTCATCCAATTGATTTGAAATTTGAAGAGGATTTGCATATCAGGTCACTGAATTCAACCATCAATTATTTTGGAGGTCCACATAGGCTAAATTTCTAAAATCCTCAATTTTCATCTGATTCACTTGAAATTTGAAGAGGAATTGCATATTTGGTCATTGAATTTAACCATCAATTATTTTTGAGGTCAAATCTGTTTTACGGATTTTGTAAGTATCGTGCTTGGCATGACGTCTTCTTGTTTGTTGGGTGGTCACTCGACTACTGTTATTCTCAGGTTTTCCGTCTGTTTGTATGTATGTAATGGACAGCTCTGGAGGCCAGAAGAGTCAACCGATTTTGATGAAACTTGACTGGTAGGTTCATACCAGGATCTAGTTGTATGCTTTTGAGCACCGTTGCTATGGACGCCACCGTTGCCAAGCAACGGGACTTTGAAATTTTTGAAAAAATCCGAAAAATATTTTAAAATATTCTTTTTTCGAAAATCAAAAATCGGCTTCCGCGCTTTTATGCGCACTATAATCAACCTTTGTCAAAAAAATTCAGCCCAATCCGTCAAAAACTATGACTCGTATGCAATTATATAGCGACCACCAATGTCGCTTACCGGCTTGTTTGTTTTCTTGTTTGTTTGTCTGGGCGATATCTCAGCCATCCTTTGAGATAGGAAACTGAAATTTAGGGACAAAAGTGAAGTGCTTTCATTCTGATTGGACAAACTCAGTCGTTATGGTGAAATTTTTTTGGCAAAATTGCTTTGGCAAAAGTGCTTTGGCAAAAACGTTGCTTGTTATTTTTTGATTACTCAATTAATTGATTAATTACTTAATTATTATCGATTTATTAATTCCTTATTTATTTTCTTTCTCATCTGGGCAATATTTCGGGCACCCTTTGAGCTCGGAAACTGATATTTGGACATGACAATGAACAAGTGCTTTGGCTATAAAAGGTATTTTTGATTTATTGATTAATCGAGTAAGCAATTAATTATTCATTTTTTTGATGAATTGATTTTCATAGAATTACAGATTCGGATGAAACAGTGGTGGTTGAGGTACACTATTAGGCAATTGATTTGGAAATGAATTATTTTACGACTATTATTTATTTTAATTACGCAACTAATCACTGAATCAATCAATTATTACACACCACTCACTCCAAATCCGTCTCCATATACTGCATGGCGAGTAAGTATCATTTGTACACATTCACCTCTGAAGTACACCGCTCCCTCCCAATTCCGTCTCCATGTGCTGCACAGCGGTATCTGGCTCCCCGGCAAAGTCACGCGCTGGAGTATTTATTTATTTATTTGGCATAAGGTCGGTGTACTTTGAATGTACCTCGACTTCTTTTTATTTCTCAAAATTATTTCAACATGTACTGTACGTAGTGTTCTATTCAAATATATGCAAATTAAGGCAATAATTTAATTGTTAATATGCATCATTTATTATTTTCCCTTACACTCATAAACTTTGACTTTTTAGCAACAATATGACACCAAACATTATACTATTATATAAATGACATTAATTTTTGCCATCTGAGGGGATATTATCTTGGACTTGCCCATTTATGTATGATTTACATCATACCCCTCGGGTTCTAACCCCTCGGAGTGTTAAACCACCATTTAGGTTTTTCTCCTGTTTTCTGTCAATGTCTGAGTCCTTTTGCAATTAAATTTTGCATAAATAATGAAACCAGAAAATATGCGGGGTTGACATAATTTTTTTGACCTTGACCTAATTTTTAAGGTCATTTCATAATTATATGCATTTAACATTTTTTCACCATAACGACTAAGGTTTGTCCAATCAGAATGAAATTGCCTTCACTTGGATAGCCTAGAACAAGGTGCAGTATATAAATAGGGTCAATGGGTCTAAAGAGTCAAGGAGTCTCAGTGGTTTCAAGGGTGTCAAGGTCAAAAGGGTGTAAGGGAGGTATAAAGGGTGGAAAGGTCTAAAATGGTCTGCAGAGGTCGAAAAGGTGTAAGGGTTCTTAAGGTCTAAATGTCTAAAGGGTATTTTCCAATAGTCTGGATTTAATAGACATAGTCATGGTCCAATAATACGCAATTAATAGACGTACTCATGGTCAAACTCAAAGCAGAACGTAATTAATAAACACTCATGTGGGTCGACCGAGGGTTCACCTCGACGAGGATTCACCGTATATGCGTGTTTTTCGGTTTTATATACATATAGTATAGTATAAATATAGATAGTACAGTATAAATATAGATAATTGGATTGAAATTGTCGATTTTTTGTGCCTTTTACCTATTGACCTCAAAAACAATGGGCCTCCAGATTGTCACGACCTCAACAAGGTATTTAAGTTTCGTGAATATCGGAGTAAAAATGCGACCTGTAGGCGATTGACATACAGACAGACAGAATAAGAGACCTGACCAACCAATATACTTGCAAATCTTCTATTTCGCAAGTAACAAACAGACAAAGGTGAACATCTAACTTCCGTCCACCTTCGGTGGCAGAGATAACTAAAATGGCACCTGGTAGAGCGCATACCTTTGCCAGGCTGAACATTTTACGTTTTGTATCCCACTGACAGGCCAGATATGCATCCGGATCTTTACCAAAGTCAAATCAATTAGTTGTCATCACACACCCAACCTGTCCAACAAGTTTTGTCTGAATCCGCCCATAACTTTTTGAGATATCCTGCTCACAGCCAAACAGGTGAAAACATAATCCCCATCCACCTTCGGTGACCGAGCAACAAAGAAATGAAAACTGGAATTAAATGTTAAATCAAATTGGCATAATTAAAGAGCCTTCATAAGGAGCTAAAATGGGATAAAGAATGAAATAGGGGTTGCGTTGCGGCTCGATGTGGTATTGCGTTTTTGACCGAATTTGAAAAAACGGTCCAAGGGGTCTAAAAGCTCACCGAACTCTTCTTGGTATGTATTTGGGTTGATGACCCATTCCCTAGGTCATATTCAACAACCCCTTGTTACCCTGCCAGAATCTAAGCTTTCTGTACAGCACATCACCTCTTTTGGCCCCGTTTTCTCTAGTTTATGTCATCAACTCTACAAGTCTATCTTGCCATGCTCTTCTCTCCAATCATTTGAAATGGCACCTCATCATTGTCTCATATGTCCCTCATAGCAACTCACAAGCTTAAATTCCCATTATCTAATCACTAACATTGCCCCCATGATTGTCTGCAGCTTATCTACTCACTATGATGTTATCGGTCTCTGCCTCTTGTCTGGCTGTTGTAACTTGCCCTTTGTTATCCAGCTGTTCCATGGGCGAAAGAAGGCTGTGGCAGTAAGGAGATGGTGGGCGAATTGGTCCGACAGGTGTGGCGCTGACTTACTCGACAGAGGGCGCTCCAAGACTTTGTGTTTTTAAAATGAGACTGGCTCTCATCAAAAACGAGAGATGAAAGCAAGCAAAGTCTCATCATCTCATAACTCTCATCAGGTACAGTAATTGTCAAAGAAAATAATAATCACGTGGACCCGATATGATATAATGCTTCGTGGCTTTTTCCGTATATTTTAACAATTACAAACCAAGATTCCAAATGTTTCTCGGCTGGTGGAGGAGTTGAATGATAGAGGATCAAATGGGGGGAGTGAGACAAAGATCACACAAGATGGATGAGTGTGGGAAAGGAAAGTGAGGTAGGGATCAGCAAGAGTAGAAGAGGGCAGTATGGATCTCGGGAAAGGCATGAGATGAGGATGGATAGCTTGATATTCTTGGAGGGAGGAGCACGAGATAAAAGACAGACACAGAGGGAGTCAGTTCCAGAGATGATATTATGGAGGAATGAAGGAATGGAGATGGCAGTTCAATTTAGAATTAGGAAAGATATCCAGGTACTGTATAGGATTCTGGAAGAACGTGTTGGACGTGGTCGGGTTGTGGGAGGATGGATGTGGTGAGAAGGGTGAAGCCAGAAGTGAGGCAGTAGGAAACTGATTCATCAACATGCTTGTGGTGGGTGTGAAGCAGACCTTGGGACTCAGCCTTCTGCCGAGAGATGTCAGCAACACGGATAGCCTCGGAATCGATTCCCATGTTGCTCCTGGAGGAGCAACATGGGAAGCAGCTGCACCAGCCCAGAGTGGGGACCCGTACTCCATGGTAATATGGATGAATATATATATATATATATATATATATATATATATATATATATATATATATATATATATATATATATATATATATATATACACACACACAAGTATGTGGAGAGGTCAATTATGTAAACCAAGAATGAGGTCTGACCTAAAATGTTGCTTTGTGGGACAGCAGCTTCAAGGGGTGGGGGGAGTTGGTGATCTTGAGACAGAATGCCATCAGGAAATTATCATTTTTCCATTAAGATTGCCAATGCCATCATCTTCCCTCAAGGTTAACATCTGCCATCAAGAGATTACCAAGAGATATGTCATAAAGATGATTCTCATATGTAGAGCAATAAAGCAATGTTAATGATCTTGATATCATGGGCAGAAATCTGATTCTGCTGGTAACTACGTAATCCACGAACTGCTGCAAGATTAGGGAATCTTGTAGTTTGAGAACATTGTGCATTGACAAGAATGGAAGGTTCTGGGATATGAACATACAACAAAGCAGGTTACTCAGACGAAGGCGATGTAAGTTTTCAGATGATCCTGTATAATACACTGTATATGTTTAATTAAATTTAACCCCATCCAATTGCCCTCCCCCTCCCAACTCACCCTCTTCTCCAAGATCGCACGCACACACACACACACACACACACACACACACACACACACACACACACACACACACACACACACACACACACACACACACACACACACACGCAAGATGGTGGCGAGGGGGAGTTGGCGTATTTATCGCCTCCCTCTCATCTGGGATGGAAAGGACTGATGGCAGCGTCGAATACAGCAGTTCAAAAGGCAGTGAAGACTGAGCCAAAAACGGCAGCTTCGATGGGACGAGATGCGCATGATCAGCCAGGTATCACGTCATTCGACATGAGTTTGTGACGCAGCCTGGCCATGCAGCTTGACGAGACTTGTTCACCCAGTGCTACCGGGACAGAAGGCCCGTGCTTTGGCGAAATCCCTCTTACAAAGTTCCACCCGGTGAGGATGAGAGAGACTGAGTTTTGTGGGATTGAGGACCGTGCCAAATACAATGACTTTGATGGGAGTGAGAACCGAGTCGAGGATGGAAGCTTTGGTGAGGCATAGGGCCACACATGTGGTGCCTGGAGTCAGGCTGATCGACATGCGTTTGGGACATGGCTTGTTGGGTTTTGCCGACCCCATCATGCTGAGAACGAAAACCTGAGCTTTGACGACTCCCTCTTTGCCAAGTTCCTTCTGCATGGCACTGAGTTCTGTGGGATCCAGGACCATGCCGAATACAATTATTTTGATGGGAGCAAGGACCAAGCTGGGGGCAGCAGTTTTGGTGGGGCAGAGGGCTGCATGGGGGATGCCCAGAGTTGTACTGATCGACATGCATTTGGGACATGGCCTGGTCTTGCCTTCAGCTTGTTGGGTGTTGCCGACTCTATCCCATCTAGGAAGGATGAGACCAAGAAAGAAGAGACCGAGACCGGGTATACCCCATTAGCCACACGGGAGGTCACTTGGATCGACATTGTCACCACTTCTGGGAAGGTCCTGTTAAATGGAGCATGGATAAGGAGACGGCTTGGTCCATGAGTCATGGTTCCTTGCTGGGGTGAAGTTGGATGCTTCAGCACCAGGGAATGCTCCATTCAGTCTGAGAGGCTCAAAAGTGGAGATGATGACTGGTGGTGGCGGCACAAACACACGCACGCACACATATGCATGAATCGGGATTTACACATACACATGCACAATTGTGATTGTACATGGACTTGAATCGTGATTATACACATTATATACACACATATTGATATGTGATCATACACATATTACACATGACATATACATATTGTTACGGATTTCAGAATCGTATCCGACTTATACATACAAACATTTTGGTCCTCAGACAGATATTTCCCAAAATGCATGTCCAGGATAGACCCATCCCTATGTCTGGTGGGATTCTAACTTTGATGCGTTGAGAAGGGTAAAGAATAGATTCCCTTGCTTATGGGAAGGCCTTTTTCTCTTTACGGCAGACACATTCATGCACGTGAGATAGCCGTTAGCCCAACGGAGGCTCGTCTAACCCCTTTCCATCAAGACACATTGGCTTGGAGGTGCACGATTTATTTACACCTTGGACTTACAGGACATTTTATTAAGCACACCGTGGGCTTTTCGTACAAGCACAAGCACATTTACACCTTGGGCGCGAACTGGCTCTTTTTCGTATCAGGTTGAACATTGAGGTAGTAATTGCCCGTTGACATATTGTGAGCACTTCACGTTTTTGCTCGGTAATTTTGGCAAATGGCTGCTTTCTGCCGTTCGTCCAGCACCACAAACATGACATCATAAGGAAGGAATGATCGCGAGATTGGGGGTTTTGTCACGTGCAACAATGCGCCAATTGGCAAAGTGGATTTGGCTGAAGTCTGCTTGAGGCTCCGCCCAGATGGGTCGCCTATAAAAAGGACGAGAGGACCATTTTTCTATAGTTGGCGACAGCTGGTGACTGCTAGTTTCAGCTCCAGTCAGCTCCAGTCAGACAGTTGGTGAGCAGGCAAGAGTTGAGCTTGTGACAGTTGGTGACAGCTGGGTGATGGCTATTTTCAGCTCCAGTCAGACGGTTGATGAGCTGGCGACAGTTGAGTTTGTGACAGTTAGTGACGGCCTTGCAGCCTTGCAGCTGTGATCGCTGGTGACAGCTTCATAGTGCCTCACAGCTCCTTACAGCTGTCCTTTGGTTGTGACTCCTGGTGGATCCTGACGATGGGTGACGCTTGAACTGTTAATTCCGGTTCTGCTCGAGACCTACTCTTGGCGTACCTGATTCTTGGCTTCCCTAGTTCCTGGGGGTGACGACGTGACGTCGATTGGTGTTCAAGCCCGTTTTGTGAGTGGGTGCACGGCAAGGCAGGGCGCTGGCAACGGACTGAGGCATGCTCACACATTTTGGGACGTTTTCTTTGACACACGACGACTTCTACTTGATAAGCGAGACTGGATTTCTCTTCACCCTGAATGATCTGCTGTGTACCCTTGTCTCATATTTAATCGGGAAGTAAGGCATGGTGATAAGCATCTGCTCTTTGTCTGTTTTTCTATCAATGCCTGATTAATTCTTTATTTGCTTGAGATTATTTTGATTGATTTGAATTTACTTATTTTCACCAC
This sequence comes from Eptatretus burgeri, assembly GCF_056783735.1. Classification (NCBI taxonomy): domain Eukaryota; kingdom Metazoa; phylum Chordata; class Myxini; order Myxiniformes; family Myxinidae; genus Eptatretus; species Eptatretus burgeri. The sequence goes on along the minus strand of NC_140970.1, from coordinate 86,560,599 downwards.
AAGGGAATAAAAAGTTCTTTTGTTTATTTTTTTTTCCTTATTAATAAATTCCTTGTTGACGTTTCAACCATTCCGTGCTTGTCCAAACCTAGATAGACTGGGAGGTAACTACCAAACAAATTGACCTGTCATAGTCGGCACACACCAGCGGTTAAACGCTCAGCCACCCAAATTAAGATCTAATCAAGATAAGATTGGTGTTTTGCCGAGGGTGCGCTCCCCATTCAGGAAGCCACGTGACCTCTAGTTAAACAGCAAAATTAGACGGTGGACACTGGAACTCATGGTTAACCGATTGGCATTCGTGGTTCTAAAGCAACCCACCGTACCACAAATTTAATTGTTAGCAGTGGCTCTTCAGAGGAGAAACGGGGATTAACCCCCTCATAATACACTCAGTACCTGTGACCGTAACAATATTATATTATACATACATGTTGATATGTTTGTTACTTGCAAAATCGAAGATTTTTCAAGTAAATTGGTCAGTCGATTTTGTTATTCTATTGGGTCGCCGAAATAGGTGACCCCTATTGTCAGTAATTGTCTGTTTGTTCGTTTGTCATCAGCATAATTGGTAGTAAACGTGGGTCGATTTTGACCAAACTCGGGTGGTAGGTACATCTTATGACCTAGTGCTTTGGAAATTGTGATGGTTGCTAGGGACGCTTTGGTTCCCAAGCAACAACCAAAAAACCTTCAAAATCGGTAACGTTCACGCGAAAGCAATTCCGAAAGCCATTATCCCACGTAGGGTTATGAAATTGGGCACGAATGATCTACAGGTGATGCTCTATCAAATATATTCTGGTTTTTGTGATATATTGAATACTTTACCCGCAGCGCCCCCTACAATTATGGTATGCGCGAAAATTGGCGAAACTTGAAGGCCCCCTATCGACCAGGTGAGTGCATCGATACGAATGAAACTTTGCAGGTTCATGGTTCTCAATGAGTACTACAACTTTGCCTCAGGAAATATTGACGGATTTCGCTTAGGTCAGGGGTCAAAGGTCAATTAGTGCAAAAATCGATAATATGCAAGAGCTGGAGGTGCCTTCACGCCGAATGCTACTCCTCCGAGGGTTATGGTCAGATGGTCATGAAAATTCACACTAATCATCTAGAATGCATTGTGCACAAACGATCGAGCCAGATTTTCGATTTATATCTTTGTTCACCCAAAGCACCCCCTCAAACTTTGGGGAATTCCGATATCAAACCGCATTTTCAGTACTTTTCATTCAAATTGATACCGAGTAGTTATCAGTAGATGGAACTCGATGAGATTTGGTATGCATAATCTTAAGGTGATTCTCTATCCGCGATATGACATCCATTTTTTTCTATATCTTATAGTTTCCAAATGGTAACCCTCTCAACTTGGGTGTCCGAGGGCCATTGAGCATTCCTGCTGAAAATTCAAAGTACACTAGCTCCAAGACGGTTGAACCGAATCGAATGAATCTTTACATGCTTATAGACCGTAATGAGTACTACAACTTTGCTCATTTGCATAATGACCTATCTCAAGTAGGTCAGGGGTCAAAGGTCTATAAGTGCATTTTTAAGGCGAAATTACCATTCAAGGCACCCTTGCTCCTATACGGATTAACCGATACGAATGAAAGTTCATAGGTACATAGTACTCAATGAGTACTACAACTTTGCTTCAGGACATATTGACCTATCTCGGCTAGGTCAGGGGTCAAAGGTCAATGAGTGCATTGTTCGGGCAAAATGACCATTCAAAGCCCCCTTGCTCATATACGGGTTAATCGATTTGATTGCAATTTCATAAGTACTTAGTACTAGATTAACTCAGATCAGCGGTCAAAGGTCATCAGATGCTCGGAGACCAATGGCCACCTACCGGCTTGTCTGTTTGTTTGTCTGTTTATCGCTTGCAAGTCACAATTTTAAACCGATCCTCATGAAACTTGACCACATGGTAGAGTTAGTCATAGGCAAGAAGCCTATTGTTTTTTTTTTTTTAGGTCAAAAGGTCAACATATTTGTCAAATTTTTAAAACACAATTTTCATCTGATTGACTAGAAACTTGAACAGGATTTTCCTGTGAGCTTACTGAATTCAACCACCAATTATTTTTGAGGTCAACATTGGCCAAAAGGTCAACAACTTAAGTGAGATTTCGAAAATCCTCAATTTTCATCGGATTGACTTGAAATGTTGAAGAGGATTTATATTTCAGGTTACCAAATTTAACCAACAATAATTTTTGAGGTCAACAAAGGCCATATTTCTAAAATTGTCAATTTTCATCCAATTGACTTGAAATTTGAAGAGTTGCATATTTGGTCATTGAGTTCAACCACCAGTTATTGTTAAGGTCAAATTTCTTTCATGGATTTTGGAAGTATGATGCTCTGCATGACATATTTTCTTGTTTATTTATTTATTTGTTTGCAGCTTATGGCTGCTTGGTTGCATCATTTTCTCAGGGCATGGTTGTGCCACTGATGCAATGCCCCCTGTTACCAGTAAGTTCCATCCATCTATCAGGACCATGTTCTGTGCAGAGCATTGGTGCTGCTTAAGCAGTCTCCTGGGCTATTGGGCACAATCATGGATGGGTCGCCACTCTGACACAGGATACCAGCAATCTGGCACTCATTTTGCCGACCTCAAAAGGATGACAGGCCGAGTTCACCCACCTGGTATTAATTCAATGGTGAAGCGGGATTTGCACGCAGGATCCGAGGATCCCAAACCTGTCACCCTAATCATTAAGCCAACACCAGGACATGTTGATGTGTGATCATACACATATTATACATATTTTATACACACACGCCAACGGAAAAAGATACTTTGAGATGGGGTAGGTCTCTGTTCCATCTCCTCAAACCTGCGAATGTAGATAACAACCAACGACACACACACACACACACACACACACACACACACACACACACACACACACACACACACACACACACACACACACACACACACACACACACACACACACACACACACACACACACACACACACACACACACGAAAACTCCTTACCATCTATAAAATGTTTTCAAAAACCAGTGCAGCCCGATAATGTACCTGCCGAGTCGAGATGGAGGGAGTTGCCTGATGGAACTCAACCAGGTGCACACAGTGACGAGTGTAGATCTAGTTGAGTATGTGAAATGCTCAACAGATTTTCGGATTAATTTGTCAACAAACATGAACACAACAAACCTGAAAAAGTATCCCTAATTCACTTTGTAAAGAATTTCCAAAAAAAAACACAAACAACTGGGAGAATGATAATAGAGCAGGAAAATACAAAAAACAATTGGACCGAGTTGGGATCGGCAAAGAAGGTTCATTGGAATGTTTAAGAAGAGGTCAGCTCAACTGGGATGGAGAACGAATAGTAATAAATACCCAAGATCAAGGACACCGCACCAATGGATTTAAAAAGATGGTGGGACTGAGATAGACGGACAAGTGTCGGTTCTGCAAGACAGAAACAGAAAGTACTAGTCACCTGCTTTCAGGATGCAAAAAACTATCAGAACAACTTTACAAACAACAGCACAACAAGGTATGCAAAATGATTCATTGGCATATCTGCAAAAATTTCAACTTCTCAGTTCCAGAAAACTCATGGAAACATGAACCAAGGGCAAACATTGAAAATAAGGAATCATGCTCACGTACAACCTGATGATCCCATCGAGGCTGAACATAGAAAACAAGGCCTTGTGACTGGACATCATTCTCAGGAACAAAAAGGAAAATACATCATTACTGATTGAGGTTTCAGTACCCAGCGATTTTGGCTTAAATAACACAGAAATCAAGAAAATGACCAAATACCAGGTTTCAGACAGTGTTTCAGACTCCATGTTTTTTTTTTAATTTTTTAATTTTTTTTTGGGGGGGGGGGGTCGCGGCTACAAAAGGTTGAGAACCACTAAGCTAGACATTACCTCGATGTGTTTCGACTTATGAGTAACTTACAAGTAACGTGTGGCCGACGTGTGTCAACGATCGCGTAACGTGCCTACAACACTTTACTCATAGGTTAGAAATAAGTTTCGGGTACGCTAACCATTACTCGACGTGTTTCGACTTATGAGTGACTTACAAGCAACGTGTGTCGACGTGTGTCAACGATTGCGTAACGTGCCTACAACTTATGCCAGCGTATGCGGAATGTGTGAGTCATACACTGGCATAGGTCAGAAAATTTCAAGCATGGAAAATTTGTCTAACACCTCAGCATACTACGACGTATGCCAGCGTACTACGAAAAAAGCCAGCGTACTATGACGTATACCAGCATGCTCTTAACGTATACAAACTTAGCCATAACGTATTCGACGTGTGCCAGCGTTTTAGCCAAATTTTGCATACATCAGGCATACGCTGGCTAAATCGTCAAGGTGTGACAGGGCCTTTAAGAGCGTCAAAATTGCACCACCGGTGATAATTGGAGCAAGAGGAATAATAAAGAAGAAACTCACTGAGATTTTGAAAACCATCCTCGGGAATATTACCACAAACGTACTACAATTGGAGGCAGTCCAGGGTTCGGTGACGATCCTGAAAAGAGCCCTCGGAATAAAACTCTGGAGAACGACAAAGTTGAACAGCTTGGTCCGTGAACTGTGATCCCTTACCGAAGTGAAGGTGGATACTTTTAACTCCTGGGAGGACTTCGTTCCATCTCCTAAAACCCGCAAGTGGAGATAACAACCAACGACACACACACCAGCAAAATGGATTGTGATTGCCATGGTGTTTTTGTCATAATGCCATGATGTCATAATGAATCATTCCATAGATTGTTTTTGGCAATGACAGTTTATTTTGGATAATAATGGAGAAATTATGATGGAAATCTGAAGATTATAAGCTTTAACATTTTCAACCCATAACCATAAAACAACTTTGCGAGCGAATACTTTAAAGACGAGTTAAGTTATAAGGGCATGGCCTGATGAACTCAAATACAGTTTTGCTTGTCTGGCAAATTCATGAAAAGTTACGGCGAATTCAAGGTGATCGGTGAAACCTCAACAGAGCAAAAAGTCATTCGGACCGACATGCGTGTGTCATACAGCCAACCCTTACAGCAATCACACTGCAGTTCATGAACAGGAAAGGACCTTCAAAAAAAATTCAAACATGTTAAAGCACGACACATGAAAACCGACCATCACGAGAACCGTTACTTCGAATATTTGGGGTGCAGGAGCATCAATCTGTACACACCTGGAGATAAATACAGACATACATGGGTAAGCTGTCTAGCAGCAGAAATAAACGAATGCAGAGAAATAGTTGCATCCACTACGTATGGAAAACTAGACTGAAATATACAGAAAACTGTCTTGTGACGACATAACGATGGAAGTACGATGTTTTGTGTGCAGTGTCTGCTCATGGTTAATCGACTCATCTTTTATGGACAACAGTGGACATCACACAGGATTGTGCAGAGATGTATTTGCTGTGCCCTGCTGTGTATTTCCTTATACAAGCAATTCGTAGCCCGACTGACAGTGTTGAGGCACCTTGGATGGATAATCATTTGTTCTGGTAAAACAGAAGGAAAGAAAGGGTAAGGAAGGCAATTGATTCGTTTCTATATTCGGTGCTTAAAGTGATGACGAAAACATGGGGTTCCTCGTTCTGTCTCTTTATTATTGTCGACACGTGGTAAGTGGGAAGGGGCGAGGGTGTGGGCTGTTGAGTTTGATGAAGGGAAGGAAACATGATAGGAGAGAGACTGAAGGGTAAGGGAGCATGTGGAGGGAAGGGCAAGAAGTTTGGGAGGCGATAGAAGAAGCAGGTAGAAAGTACCAGCAGGAGTACCTTGCGTTGCCTGGTGCACTTATAATCCTGTTAGCATTTTGGAGAAAACATTAAAAAAAAAAATTGTGGGGGCCTAAAACATTTCCCTACACTCACTAAGGAATGGAGTCGGGGATCATTTAAGATTACCTTTCACATAGTTACAAAGGCTTAGGCACTATATAGTGATTAAAAAAACAATCCAAAGAAACCCAACTGTTTTTTTCTCTTCAAAATTTTCAAAATTTTTTTTTTGCCTAAAGCTCTCCCTGGCACTAACTCACTGATGGACTTCTGAAAGTTTGATGAAGACCCATTCGGCCATCTTTGAGAAAAATAGCAACACACACAGACAGACAGACATCTCTCTGATAGTACAGACGAGCGAGGTACCCGTGCTATGCAGGGGAGGGGGCCTACACCTCAAAAAAAAAGAAAAAGGTTGCACCAATAAATTCCACATTCCTGTGACACCTTAAATCAAATGTCAGGCATGGACAGCCGGTTCGTGAATGACTTGGGCAAAAAACTTACTGCAGCTGACCCCAACAGAAGTAGGTGGATTTCAATGGCGAAACTGCAAATGCCAAATCGGCAAATGTCACCGGGGGAAACCGTCACATAATTTCCTCATTCTGCTGTGAACTCAATATCTCTATACTTTTGCTCCAAACAGCATCATTCCAATCACAAATTAATACTCCACCATTAATATAACAAAATACAAACACTCGTGAGGTAAACTAATATACATGATGCCTTTTTAACGTGACAACCAATACAGACGAATCTGCCGGCAAGAAAGGGCGGATACAAAACACTTCATACGGATCGAAAATTAAAATCATAATTGCATTGAGAAATTTATGAAACCTCCCATCCACCTTTGGACATCCGCTGGGACCCCAAAACGTTCCACAGAAGGTTTGATGGGGCTAGCCCCAATATTGAGGGAGTAGTTCAGGGACGGACAGACAGACAGATACTCATGCTTTATCATAAAGATACAGGATGAGGGAGAGGCAGTCAAAACTATCACAGCGTTTGGGTACGTATGTCATAAGTAGAGATCGGCCTTAACAGTAACGTGGAACCATCTATGTACAGTTTTGTTGCAACCTTACCATAGACTTGTGCAGCGTGCTATTTTATGCCTCCGCTGACAAAGTCGCCCGAGTCACTATGTTTTCAGGTTGTCTGTCCGGCTGTCCATCCGTCTGTTCGTGATAGGTTTTCGTTCCTTTGATAACTGAAGAACGGCTAATGGGATCGAAGTCAAACTTGGTACAAGTATGTCGAATAATGAAAAGATTAACTGATTAGATTTTGGGGTCAAAAGGTCAAAGGTCAGGGGTCATGTTAGGTAAAAAAAAAATGTGATCGCACTAACTTGTGAACCAGTGATGGGATTTTGACCAAACTTGGGATAAGTATACAGTATGATGCAAAGATGAATTGATTATATGGCGGTATCAAGAGATCAAAGGTCAACAAAGGTCAAAGTCTGTGATAGGTTTTCGTTACCGCGATAACTTAAGAACGGCTGAAGGGATGTGAACAAGTTTTGTATAAATATGTATAATGATGTACACATAAACTGATAAGATTATGGAGTCAAGAGGTCAAAGGTCATATCAGGTAAGAAAAGTGATATTTGAGAACTGCTGAAGGGATTTAAATCAAACTTTGTACAAGTATGTATTATGATGTAGTAATGTGGGCAGAGGCATATCTGTCGACGTCGCGACGTCGAAAAATGCCATTATTTAAATTTTTTTAAACATGGTCTCGGCTCGTGGAAGAGTTAGGACACAGAACAGAGCAGGACACAACATAACAAAGGGAACAGCAGGAGAAAGGGGACACACCATTAGCAAGGTAGAGGGAGGAGGTAGACGGAGATGGACAAACAAGGGATGCAGGTAATGATGAGGGGTAGGAAAGAACGCAAGGGGTGGACAAGATTGATATACATAAGCAAAATTTTGAGAGGAATGGGGGTGGTTTAACAGGTAGAGGAAAGATCATGGCTTTGGATGAGGGATGACCTGAGATGGTGGTGAACAACTGTCTTGCAGACTGGGAGGGAAGAATGAGATTGAAGAGAGTGTGGAAGGTGGTTCCACAGGTGGGAAAAGAAAGGAATAGAGGAGTGGAGGTGAGCAGTGGTTCTGGATTTAGGCAGTATCACTTGGAGGGGGTTGCTGGTGGACCGTGTGCATTCTGCAGATACTTTATGTTTGGGGGTGGGGGGGGGGCGGGACAGAGTACAGAGAGGGCCTAGTGATAGGCCCATAGACAGCTCCATCGCTAGAGATTCCAATGATCTTGAAAGCCTTGGTTTCCATGGCATTAAACTGAGCAAGATGTGAGGCAGGGGAACCAGCCCAGAGGGGAGAGCAGTATTCCAAGCTGTGGATGAAAGCCTTGCAGGTGGAGAGGAGCTCAGGTTTGCCAGGTACGTATGTTTGACTTAATTATTGTTCATACATTTTTTTTTCCCACAGATGCAATGTACCAGAGGTTTGGACAAAATGATTCCACATTGGGTGAGGATGACATATGTAAAAGAAATGAGATGAAAGTGCAACAATGCATCCCGTTTGCATCATGATGTTTAACTTCCATCCATTGCTACTTGCAGTAAATTTAATATGAGAGAGTGCTGAAAAGTAATGCCTCCTATTATTTTTCTTCAAAACTGGTAAAGATATTTGAATGAAATAAAGTGCAGTCTGCACATTAGTTTTTCCCACCACTGGGTGTGATGCCTTAGTGCTATGTTCGTTAAGATGGCAGAAGACAGCACGACATTGTCAGTGCTGTGAAATGTGAAGCACTGGAGATGAGAGTTTTGATGACTGACTGGAGAGGAGTTGCCTGGAGATGAAAGTTGTGCTTCATTGCAATCATCCTGAGAGTAAGAGACAGTCAATGGAGCCCACCACAAAGGATCACCAGCCCCGACTTGGCTTCGTCAGATTTTCATCTCTTATCTTCCCCAAAATTAAGGATCACCTTCTTGGAGAACATTTTTCTTCCGATGATGATGATGATGTCAAGGCTGCAGTGAAGCACTGGTTAAGTCAGCATGACACTCAGTTATTTTGTGGCAGCATCACAAAACTACTTGAACGTCGGAAGAAATGTGTGGACCGCAGGCAGCAGTGGTTATGTTGAGAAATAAATATGAAATATGGTAGAATAAAGATTGATGTTAGTATCTGTCTGTTTCCTTCAAATATCTTTACCTGTTTGGAGAAAAGGAATAGGAGGCATTACTTTTCAACACGTCTTTGTACATTTGTTTTGCGAGATTGCTTTTTTGTTTTTCTTTTCACACTTTGAAGATTTGTTTGTTTTCACTTTTACCTTTTTCGTACTTTTAATTAAAAAAAAATGTGACATTGTTCTTTGAATCTCTCAATACTTTATAGGTATAGCAGTGGCAGTTGTGGTGGCACTGCTACAGCCAAGAGGTGAATGCTCACTTCAGGCGTGGTCATATAATTGTGATAGAAACATGGTAGTACTTTGTTATGAACAAAAGTAGTATCAAAAGTGTGAAATAATTTAAAATAAACTTAAATATGACTACAGAACAACCTGAGTATGATTATAAAGCAACTTATTTACGATTACAGACCGATTTAGTACCAACTTAAGTATGACTAAAAAGCAGCCTTAATATAACTACAGACCAACTTAGCAACAACTTAATTATGACTACAGACCAACTTAAAATGACTACACAGCAACTTTAGAAATTGTACAAATTGGGCCAATTCACTGTACAAAGGGCCAAATAACTCAAGTCAAACTTGAGTACAACTATACATCAACTTTAGTATTGTACTGGCACTTGGGGAAACAACCGAGCTAAATGACTTGTTACTTGAGCATAATTTTTGCCCAGGAAGGTAATAAACTCCTCCTCCTCCTTCATATACAGCACTAGGCTGCCATCATTAGCTGAGGGCACAATTGTGCCATTGATGCAATATCCCTATTACCAGTTCACTGGCAATCATTTCACCAACCACAGAAGGATGACAGGCTGAGTCAACCCCACCTGGTGTTAATTCAATGGTAAACAAGGGCTAAAACTCAGGATCCTAAGATCCCAAACCAGCAACCCTAACTGCTGAGCCAACACCAGGCTTGTTAGATCGTCAACGATGCCGGACCATATCAGGCTAACTGTTGGTACAGCTGGCAGGTGTCTAGCCAGAGTCGGTCATTGGTGTTGACTATATCTGTGTTATATTTCCTTCAAAAATTCACCATATGGTCAGCCACACTCTAATGATGGTGTGATAATGTCTGGTCTTTCCAGAGTCGAAAATGCCACAATATAATGCTCGTGCCTTGACTAGTGTCCTCGTTCCTCCTGGTTGGAGAGGTGAAGGTGAAAATATAACATGGCTGTGATGGACTGTTTTCAATGTCTGCATTTTCTTGTCTTATGGATCCCATGACGGAGTTATAAGATATTAAAAAAAAATTTGTTGAAAATTGGATGAAGATATCTTGCCTGTCATGTCGTCATCCTCTCCTTGAAAATCAATTTTACCTGAACATAATCACCTATTAATCTCTCCAATCTCTCCTCTCACCCCCATTTCCAGAAAGATGGCCACACAGCTTTAATCCCTTAACACCCGTAGTCTATATTCCATGTTGTCACTTGCATGAGCACCATGGCAAAATCGTAAGTTCCTGCCTTCGAGTCTGCATTCAGGACATGGCTGGTGACATTGAGAGAGTGATTCTGTAGCTGCAACTGGGGCAAACTCATTTGAATTCTTTAAAGCTAGGCTCAGTACTCCTTTATAAGTAGTAGTACACAGTCATCCGTGAAATTCAAGCGATGCAGTACAATTATTTCCATCATCTGTATATCACTTCAGAGGCATGTGAACTATAAAGTTGGTTGCTCGGCCTCAAAGGGAGACTGGCTGGCTTTGCTTTCAGAGAGTGTGGCCTGCACTTTGTGATGCATTACTCAAGACCTTTACCCATGCTGTTCAAATTTGATGAAACAGCCAAGTTAACCTTTCTTGTAAAACTGAGCAGAAGAAGCAGCCTTTTTCCACCCCCCCTACAATCCCATCACCTTCCTTCAAAATAACAGAGTTTAAGATCAACTGTAACTCTAACATTTGATATCATTCGAGCCAGCTCACAATCATGCATAATTTCGCTGTCTTTGCCACTGAAGAACCATAAATCAGGTGGAACTTCAAGTATGCTTAACTGACGGAAGGATGAATATTGCTGTCTAGGGAGCTTGCATTCCTCGAAAGTGGATAGTATGCATCACATCTATTTATGAGTCGTGCTCTATCTTCGGTAAGTGTTTGCATTAGGAGAAAAGACTAAGTTATGGCATATATGGTAATGATGCTTGCGCCTCACGTGTCCTCTGATTACCAGTGGCTGGATTGACAGCTGTGCAAGATAGATTGTGCCATCCACGGTGTAAGGCCGTACATCGACTCCTGTGGGTTCGAGTCGACCTTCCTTCAGCAACCTGCTCATTATCTGCGAGGACACAGTGTGAAAGATAAGCACGAGGCATATTAAGCGAGATAAGGCGGTCAGACGTAAACTGCAGACAAAAATACAACATAATCAGTGCTGAGACTTTGAGAAACATGTTGAGCATAGTCCACACATAAAAAAGTGCACGTGCCTGGCAAGCAGTGTTGTCCAAGGTGTTTCCCCAGATGTACAGATCCCGTAGGGTGTTGTTACGTTTCATAGCTCGTTCCAGAAAAGCCAGTCCCTCTCCTGTCACTTCATTGCTTTGCAATGCCAACCTAAACAGAGAAGTCACTCCCGTTGGATTCCAGACTAGGACTCATGATGTGGGTTGAAAGATTCAAAAACTGAAATTACTATCAGCTCTACTGTCAGTGGCCTATAAGTAAAGGATGACTCTTCCCTGTAATCCCCTGTACTCCATCATACCTTTAAGAAAGGTCTGGGTTACCCCTGCAGTGCTGCGTTTCCAGCTGAAGATGAAGCACAGGGCTTTTAACCTCCAGTATAATTGGAGGAAAAGTCTCTCCTTTCATCAACCGTAATTTTTTTTTAATCTATATCCATCTTTGTTAGTCACATCTCTTTCATTCTCCTGGTTTTTAACAAAATAATTGCCTTCCTAAGTATATCCTCTCACGTTCTTTCCTACACTCCTAATGGCTAGCCATCACCAACTTGGATACTTAGTGTTGGCTTAATGGTTCGCATGGTGGGTTTGGGGTCCAAGGATCCTGAGTTCAAATCCTGCTTGGCTGTTGAATTAATACCAGGTGGGGTTGACTCAGCATGTCATCTTTCCAAGGTCGGCAAAATGAGTACCAGTTTGCTGGGATGATTGAGCCATTCGAGTATCCTGCGTCAGAGTAGCGATCCAGGATTGTGCCCAATAGCCCAGGAGACTGCTGAAGCAGCACCGACACTCTGCTCAGAGCATGGTCCTGATGGATGGATGGACCTTCTTGTGATATCACCAATTCCTCTTCCTGACCTTTCTTATCTCATATACCATACTTATGCAGTACTTATTGACTCAAACCCCTAATTGCAAATACATCATGGAACATGTACAACACTATGAAATTGAAGACAGACCACAAGCTAAACAGTTAGAAGTGATGGGAATTTGAGCAAAGCAATTGAACAATGGCTGGAAAAGGCAATAAAATGTATATTCAGTGATTCCAATCCATCAAGGACAGGCAGTAAGTATGCTGCCTAATACAAATTGGCTTTGAATTTGTCAGCAGGTGTAATGCACGCACCATTTTCCATGAGTCAAACTGATTTAGCCAGCTAAGCATGGGGAAAGGCTGACCCAGCAGGTTGTCTCTCTACTTGGAAAGATGCAGGATGCTATCGAGACTCAAGATTGCATAGATGTGCACTTGGCTACAGGAGACCTGTGAGCAGGTAATGTTAGGCAATGGACTCCTGCGTTCATCTCCTGGGGAAAAGGAGGGCAGCTTTGTGGCTCTGAGGCAAGGCTGTGCAGTTCATTTGTGGTAACCTGATAAATCACAAAGCACCGCTGCACCATTTTTCCAGCTTTCCTCAGTGACCCTCAAGGGCATCAAACTTGGCATATAAAATGCACCTGAAAGAGCTCAAGCGACTGGAATTGCTGCTTGTGTGGGGAATTTGCATCACCAAGCGGGCAGCTGGGTGTTACCTGATGAGGCTAAACCAGCCGGCCATGCATTAAAACAAGCACAGTTGTTTTCTAGGCCATAAGGTCGATGAGCAGGTTGAACATGTAATTATGTGGTTTCATAATATAAGTTAATACAGGAATGAGAAAGGAAAATTATGGTTTAAAAAAATGAACTCTCGTTTTCACATGATGTTTGAAAAAAAATAAAGGAATATCTTTGGCACACACACACACTCGATCTTTATATAAAGACCACATGGCAAACACTCCACTTCACTTCTGTGATCCACTCTTGGCAGAGGTGCAGTCTTTGGCACTTCTTCGAGTAACAATCTACCATCATATTTCTTGAGACGATCACTTCTCGAAGCTGGACCCCAAAGCAGGGAGGCACCTTGGATTTCTCCGGAGAGCTAGGTCATCCCTTCATTTGATGTTGCCAGAGAGTATGGTTCTCTTCTGTTGGCTGGTGAAACCAGATCTGACCTTTGCTTTCGTTCATGTGCAGCACCAAGCTGCTGGTCAAGGTCCCATAACTAACAGATGGCATACTCATGAAAGCATGCCCACTTTATGAAGCACCAGCAAATCAGTTTCATGAATGAAATCCACACAAGACAGCTCAAAGGTAAGTACACTACCACTGGGCTCTCTTGTTAGCCCAGATTTCATCATGGTGCCCCTGGAAAGTGGTGGAAACCAAGGCCCTTGAGGGTAATTTGAGGCTGTCAATAGGAACTTGAGGTTCAGGCACTGCTCCTGTGTCGCTGCAGACAGAATGGTGGCCTTGCGGTTTTCTCTCACCTCACATGTGGTCTTACTCCACATGTCCTCTCAATCATTCATCCATCATAAGCCCCACCATTCGACGAAATAAGGTTCTCAGGTTTTGTTGGTTGTATGAATGTGGTGGCGTATGTGATGTGTGTGTGTGTGTGTGTGTGTGTGTGTGTGTGTGTGTGTGTGTGTGTGTGTGTGTGTGTGTGTGTGTGTGTGTGTGTGTGTGTGTGTGTGTGTGTGTGGAGTGGGGAGTGTGTCGGGACGAAAGAGCATGGAGTGTGTGCCAACTCGGATGGGAGCGGTAGCAGATTATACTCAGAGTGGGAGTGAGCCCCTCACGTACTAACCCGGAAGGGGATTAAATGGGTGTGGTTCCACAACGGCCTCGCTAGGGCCGGCATGCCGAACCCACAACACGGAGACCCACTCGGTGCCTTTAGCACCATAAGAGTAAGGAGCGACCTGAGGGCATTTCTCGTTCAGTTTTGATGTATGACTGAGGGTAATGGCTGGGACCGGGACGAGAGTCGGGTGCATTTGGTGGCAGCGTTGCGCGGTGCGGCGGATGAGGTACTAACAATGATGCCTGATGGCAGCATGTCTTTGGTAAACCTCATTTCGGCTTTAAAAAGCTGTTTCAGTACAGAGCAGCAGAGTGGGCTTGTTAAAGCCCAGCTCGTGGTATCAAAGAGCAAAGTGAGTGAATCAATAGGTGAAATGGCACTCGATATTTGTTGCGCAGTATGCATCTCACATTCGGGCATGGTAGCAGATGCGCACGAGAGCCTGGCCCTGGATCATTTCATACATGCTCTGCTGAACTCACACATCTGGGTCCCACTGTCAGTATGGTGTCCGGCCACAGTAGGCGAGACAGCCGACACCACAGCCCGCTGGGAGGTGACAAGGATCTTGCCACAGGGGTCCAAGCGTCTTCCCATTGCGGTACAACACGTGGCACCCATGGGGTCTCACCTGTTCAGAGAGATGGTCAGGAGGGACCGAGGGCTTGAGTTGGAAGACATGGTCCAGTCGCAAATTGACAAATGACTGGTGAGAGCGGCGGGACTGTGGTGGGTGGCCCGAATAGTGGGATTGCAAAGGTCATCAGAGAGTACACCAATGAGGAATTTAAGGGGGCAAATTTTGAATTAATGCAGCATGCAACTTACCCAGGGAGGTGCTATAATTGCAACCACATGGGTCACATAGTGAGGGATGGCATGTGGTCCTGCAGAGAAAGAGCTCGACCCACCGGAACGCCAACTCCTTGCAGCGTGGGCAGAAAAATTGTCGGTCCTACCTGCTAGATACAAAACTAAAGTTGGAGTATCTTTTCTAAAAAATTGCTTCGGCTACATACAATATTAGAGCCTACCTGGTCTGTTAAAGTGATTGTCTTGGCAAAAGGTTCAGCTGATTGCCTTATCACTTTCCAGTACTCCAGACCATGACAAAAGCAAAAAAAACTGAGATCGATCAAAACCAGCAAATCTTCTCATTCACCATAATAATAATTATAATCATCTTCAGACGGTGTATTTCCGAGCTGCCTCTCTCGATGACAATAACTCTGGTACCGTCCGACAGAGTTTTGCTTTATGCAGTATCCTCTTTGCTATCGTAATTTTAATAACTTGAAAGGATTTCATGAAAAGTATGCAAAACTGCATTCCTTTGTAAATGATGAGGAAGGGATCAGAGGGGTGGGTGGGAATACGGCTGTCAATCAGACTGATGGGGGCGGGGTCGCTAGACACATTTGCTCCAGGGCCAATCAGACCTATATGGGTGTGGTTAATGGTGGAATATTATTTGGAAGTCGGCGACAGCAACAACCCACACATATTTCTACAAAGTACGTACTATTTAGAATGTCATATCATCAATAAAGTATGTACAGTACCATTACAATGTGAGCATGTCTATAAAGTTTGTACAGTAAACCCTCAAATATTATGGGGGTTATGTTCCTGGAAAATGCCATGATAGTTAAAAACCACGATAGTGGAAACCAAGGGGATATGGGAAAAGAGGATTTTGGTTCCTGGGCTTCGAGAAAAGATAGAGAAAGGTGGTCGGCATCCAGAAATAAACACAACACAACTGAAACAAGAAAAATGGCAATAAGAGATTGCAGACCCTCGCCAGGATTTGTTTTGTGTGTTTGTGTGATGTTTGTGTAGTTTTGTGTGGCGTTTGTGTACTTGTGTGTTACGTCATTAATAAGACATAATTAGAACTGCCACTTTATAACTGCTGGCAGTGATGACCGGGTACCAAGGCATCCCGCTTTGATTGGACACCTGATCCTGACCCATGACGTTTATTATAATTCAATTGAATTTAGAATGGGATTAAAATTAATTAAATTCAAATCAAATGGAAGAACAAATAAGTACAGTGCTGCATTGGAGTAATCAGAAGGAACCTGAACAAGCAAAAAGCAAAGATGAAGTCATCAGGAGGAACCTGGATAGGATTCGTATTTCAGCTGCTACTCCTCTACCCCCCCAAGCTCATCCAGGCACAGCCAAGTGAACCTTTTTTTTTTTTGCAAGAAAATCAAAAAACAAATAGAACCCAGATCAAAAAATTAAATAACTATGGCTGCCATACCATGTGTCCAATCAAATTGAAATTTAAAACTTGTGCCTCCCATCATTACTCGTTCATAATTGTGAAGTTTCACGTTGATTGAATAAGTGGTTCCAGAGAAAAAGTTATTAATTATTTTTCTTCAACCCAATATGGCTGCCAAATCATGTGACCTATCAATTATTCCTTAACAAACTTGGACACCCATGGCTTGGGGAACATTTGTATGAAGTTTTCCCTCGATATGTCCAGCCGTTCTGGAGAAGAAGATTTTTTATAGGTTTTAGGGTAAATCCAATATGGCTGCCAAACCATGTGACTTATGATGTCAAATGTATATACCTTTTGTTCCTTATGGATAGGCGGTCATACGTGTAAAGTTTCGCCTCAATCTGTTCAGCCACCTCAAAGAAGATTTTTGAAGGTTTTTTTTTTAAACAATATGGCTGCTAAACCACGAGACCAATGATGTCATCAAATATTTTTCTTTGAACCATTTTATCCCTGGATGACCCTCAAAAACTTTCATACTGATCAGATGTAGCATTCTCCAAATGCAATTATGATGTCATAATGAAGGCACCAATGATGTCATAAAAATCATGCTTATTACGCATGAGAAGTACTTGCCATGTGCCAAGTTACAATTGTTTTCTTGGTGTGATTTCAAAGAAGAAGAAGAGGTCCAAAGTTTTTCCGTTTTTCCAACATGGCTGCCACATCACATGACCTATGACATCATAATTACCATTCAAACATTCCACATGAGTAGTCGCGGTGAAAATTTCGTCTCAATCCAATAAGCGGTTGCGGAGAAAAACACTAAAGTTCTGTGCCGAGAAACAGACACAGACAAACAAGCAAGAAAAAGACTTTGTGCAGAGCACAATACTTGCAAAATCCACCCATCTCCAAAGGTTGCCATGGATACATCATTTTGTTCATTTCACCAAGATTAAAATTGACAATCTTAATAAAAGCTCAGGTCAATCGGTTGAAAAATGATTATTTTTCAGATTGAAATTGATGATTTTAGAAGTTTGACCTTGAGTTGACCTTTGACCTTTTAAACTCAAAAGTACTTGCTTTCCCAATTCAGTGATGGACTCTGCAAATCCTGTT
Organism: Eptatretus burgeri; assembly: GCF_056783735.1. NCBI lineage: Eukaryota > Metazoa > Chordata > Myxini > Myxiniformes > Myxinidae > Eptatretus > Eptatretus burgeri. The sequence continues at coordinate 86,543,073 of NC_140970.1, read as the reverse complement.
CAACTTTCAAGTTAATAGGATATAAATTGACGATTTTTCAGTTGAAAATTGATTTTAGAAGTTTGACCTTGAGTTGACATTTGACATTTTGACCTCAAAAATAGTTGGTTTCTCAATTCTGGGACACAAAATGCAAATCTTCTTCAAATTTCAAGTCACTCAGATGAAAAATGACGATTTTAGAAACTTGACCTCAAGATGACCTTTGCCCTCATAATCAATGGGCTTCTTAGTTGAGACTACCTCTACAACTTGGTAGTTTCATGATCATCCGTTTTGAATTGTGACATGAAGGCGATAGACAAATAGACAGAATAACGAAATTGACTGACTGATATACTTGAAAAACCTTCGATTTTGCAAGTAACAAACAGAGACAAATGGACCAAAATGCAATACCCTCTCCTCCGTCGACAGCAATAAACATGTGAAAAAAAAAAAAAATATATATATATATATATATATATATATATATATATATATATATATATATATATATATATATATATATATATATATATATATATATATACACATATATATTTAAAGAAGGAGAAGACGCTTCCAACCAAAAGTAAAAACTCGATCGACTCCGCTAATTTTAGCAAAAAAGCGAGAGTAGACCCAGTCCCAGGGCAACGTTTCACCGGTTTCACAGCCGGCTTCAACAGGCACAATAAACTTGTCCTGAGAAACATATACATATGTAGGTATATATATATATATATATATATATATATATATATATATATATATATATATATATATATATATATATATATATCATGTAAACATTGAAATAAACATGTGAATACAATAAATACAGGATAAAATAAACAAAAACACAAGGCTTTTACCTTTTTAATTTATTCCAAAACAGCGAGGTGGGTGAGGGTAAAATTATTACGTACCTGTACTGGACTCTGCTCTAAATAGAAAAAAACAAGACTTAGCTTGGGATAATGATGATGCTGTTAGAGTAGGAGGGGGGGAGGGAGAGAGGGGAAGGGGAGGGGAGAGAGAGAGAGGGGAAAGGGAAGTGGGGAACAGGATTTAACGATTCCATGAGCAGCACCAGTACTAATATTGTGACGTTCACGGGACTTGAACAGTCCCGCCAACATAGAATGAGCCAAAACGATGGAGGCGATTTATTTGTTAATAACCCAAACATGGCGGTTCTAATCGTTCTACCGCAAACGGGACGAGGAAGGTGCACGAGTCACTTTTCACTGAGTTGATGATGTTTATTCTTTTTTTATTATTACCAGAAATAACAAGACTCGGCAAGAAGAGGGATCCGGGGCGATTCGACGGGATGGTGTGGGATCGGGCGTGGGGAAAAACACAAACAATTCCAATGAATATACAGTTCTCAATCCCTCTAAGGTGCCAAGTTCACACACACACACACACACACACACACACACACACACACACACACACACACACACACACACACACACACACACACACACACACACACACACACACACACACACACACACACACACACACACACAACGTAGCTATTTCTGGTGGTCAGGCTGGACCGTGGTGTGGATGCAACCGTCCCTGGATCGGCGTCGGACGAGCTGGCCTTGCTCTCGTCAGGGGGGCAGGAGAAACCGCGGTGCTGTCGACCTCCTGGTCCTGGCCCAAGTCTGCCCACAGCCGCCAGGGAACCAGCTCCGGCGCCAAGCCGCGAGCAGGAGAGGGAGGCAGGTCCGCCCGCCGCCCGACCCCGCACTCCGAGTCAGCAGAACCCCAGAGCCAACCAAAGCGAGGCACGAGGCTCGGCAAGGCTCCCAGACACGATCAAGAACACGATCGATTCAGCACAACAACCCAGTACATAACTAGAACGGGCACTCAGTAGAGCGCATACCTTCGCCAACGTTACATTTTGCCCCCCCCCCCCAGAAACCGTTGATTGTGAGGGTATTTAATCCCATTCCACATCTGCCATCTCATATGTGTTATGATGGCTTAAAAACATCAAATTTCCTGCTGTTTGACACTGATTCACGTGCATTGTACAATTTCTGTATGAACTCCCTGACCTTTTTGGGTGTCGGTGTCAAGTCAATCTGATGACAACTGGTCACATTATAAGAAATCAAATATTACACATCACAGGATAGGGAATTGAATTCTAAACATTTTGAATCTACTTACATGCAAATTGTATAAGAATTGACCGCGTTATGATAATAAAAGTCGTTGACCCCTGACCTTTGACCCAAACCGCTAACAAAGGTAATGATGTCATTGTGTCATATCGTATATCACAAGATTGGTCATTGAATTCACAACATTTTGGCATTGGTTGCATGCAAATTGGATAAAAATCGACCGCACTATGGCAAAATGACGAGTTTGACCTTTTCATGACCTCGACCTTGACCTTTGTACTCTAAATTTTGTAATTGGTATTAGAGTGTGGGGAACAGAACCGTCAACATTTTGGTGTTGGTTTCATGCAAATCGGATATGAATTGACCGTGTTATGACTAAAACCGCACATTTTGCAATGTCGTGACCCCCTCCTGACCTTTGACTCCCAACCGCTAATAAGGGTTATTACGTCATTGTGTCATGTCACATATCACAAGATGGGGCATTGAATTCTGAACATTTTGGCATTAGTTGCATGCAAATTGGATACAAATTGAGCACGCTATGGTAAAAAGACGATTTTGACCTTTTCATGACCTTGACCTTTGACCTGATCGCTCCCAAAATCTAATCAAATGGTCCTCAGATAATAACCAATCATCCCACCAAATTTGCTGCGATTCAGTTCAATACTTTTGGAGTTATGCGAATGACAAACAAACAAACACACATATTCACAAATAAATAAATAAATAAATAAATAAATAAATAAATAAATAAATAAATAAATACACAGCGATCAAAACATAACCTTCGCAACAAAGTTTGCGAAGGTAATGAGCCATGTGGTTTTGCAGATGGGAATACAAAACAGGCCAACCCAACCACAAATTCATGGCTCCTATCTGGCGGGTGACAATGCTGCAATTTGCTGGCAGGAGCAGCTAAGGCTGAAGTTGAAACAAGTTCTTAAAATTCTTCTCTTTTTGAAAAAGAAAACAAACACTCCATAACTTGTAAGACATGTAGAGGTTTTTGTGATTTAAAGTCAAAGAAAGAAAAGTATTTCCCTGACCAATTAGCTATCAAAAATTTTTTGCAAACAAAAGTTTATTTTGCAGTGTTTACTTGCAAGCCGTACGTGAGCAAGTGTCTGTTGTTGGTAAGTCCTGCTGCCAAGGCCCACACCCCAGGATCTTTCACCTGATTCCTACTGAGTTTGAGGAACCTGAGGGGGGTATCCAGTGCCAAGACCTTGCCCAGTGCAAATGCTCCATCTTGCGCGATCTGATTACTGTAGATGCAGAGGGTAAAGGAAGGAAGATAACGTTCTACCAGTTACAACACAAGTATATTCTAAAGCAAATTGTATGATGGTGGTCTTGCGGTGAGAACACCGAATTGATAACTCATAGGTTGTGGGTTCAAATCTGGCAGTATATTCGTAGCTTCTGAAATTGTGCTAGTCTTGGAATTGCCAAGTCTCTCTGAAATGTCGATTTCAAAAAAAGAAAAAAACTCAGCTGGGTCATTAATGACCTGGGAGGCATAATTTCCCTGACTCGACTGGTATACTATATCGTGGTGGATTTTTAATGTCTTCAGGATAATTTGGGTTAGGCACTAATTTGTGAACTGGCAGGGTGGCCGAGAGGTCTAGCCTGGGTTTGAATCTCGACCCAACTATAAAGTGTTATCCCGGTGTTTAACAGGCAGGGTGATCCATCAATGTGTGAGCTGTCCCCGTGATGGACGTGAAACAGGATTTCCCATCTGCCGGCATAAGTTGGTGGACATTAAAGATCCCATGGTGTCCCTCGCAAAGAGTAGGCGAGCTGTCACTGGCATAATGGCCAAATTCCAAATTCCTGCCCTGACTTCCTGTGTTGGAACTGTGACCCACCAGAATTGTAACTGCGGTCAAGAAACCGCTTCGGCAGCACCAACGCTCCGTATAGACGACAGAGCATGGTACACGACCTGATCTGACTAAATTGCTAACCTCAGAAGAAGGAGTGCTGAAAGAAAGTGCTCCCTCCAACTGAAAAGATAAAAGTTCTCAATGCAACTAGTATTAAGATGTTACATTTCATTTCTACCTCTCACAAAGTGCACAATCTCAAACAGAATTTCAAAGAGTGCACAATCTAAAAGGGAAACTAAAGTTTCAAAAAATGAGAATTTCAAAAAAAATCTTGACCATTATTGAAAATTTTCAAATGTACCTTAATGCCCTGCATTAAAAATTGCAATATAATGCAGCAAATGCCTCTTCAATCATTTCTATGGATGCAACCATGTGTATTCAGTCCCTGAATGACTGTATAATGTGTACTTATGCGTACATGCACCTCTGAACCATTCTTGATACCATTCATGAATTTCTTCCACAATATTCAAACAATAATTGATTTTATTCATTGAAGAAATATACTCTCCCTGCCATCCATCACCAGCAGAGGTCCAGGTCCCGAATGGTGCGATTACAGGCCAAGGCCTCACAGAGTCGAGATGTGTCATCATGCCTCAGGCCCACGTGAGCGAGGCTCAGCTTGTGAAGGTGGAGAGTAGAGGAGCTGAGGAGCCGATAAACGTGTTCCCCTGCGTTCCTCACCTGACATGGATAAAGAAATCAAAAAGCAGACAACGGAAGTAGATAGACTACACTGAAATAAATTACTTATATTCATCTGGGTCAAAAGTGATTACATGATGGTTTTATCGATGGATCATGTCCGTCAATCCTGGAAAATCTCACAAACTCACACTGTCATTCCAAAAGGATTTCCAAACGAACCCAGGATCAACTATCTCGTTCCATTGTCAGCCACTGGAAGAGATTCAGTCACTTGAACTTCTGGGCTTCATCATCTGCTCTGACCTCACTTGGACCACGGATATAGTAAAGCTGGCCGCAGAACAGGCGTCCTCCGTCAATCCAAGTCTTTCCTTGAGAAATAAGAACTACTCATAGCCTGCAACACCTTTGTAGCTCAATAGAGTACTTCTCGTCCCTCTGGGCTGGGGTCACAGCATCACATCTGACTCTCCTGGATTCTGTGGAATCTAAAACTTTCAACATTGTAATTTCCTGCATCGACCCAAAGATCAGGTCTGCTGTTCTCGCAGACAGTTGGTGATCTCTCTGCTCTGTTCTCTCGGCCTTCTTATGCCTCGCCCGTTCCCCCACCTCCAAACCTCCAGGATGTGCATGATCTTTCAGTAACTCCCTTCTAGTTAGACTTCTAAAATCCAGGCTGATGCACCTCAACCATTTTGTTTGTTCATTTCTCCTACATGTGGAACCCCCTCTCCACAACTTTTTTTTTTTTAAGCAGATGGGATACTGCCATCTCATGTCATTCCCATCTTTACCCACAATCTTTTCTACCACCATTAACCTTTCCTAACTTAACATTTAGTTCCTGACGCAAGAGAGTACAATATTCAACCTCAAGATAACGTACCCCACCTCATGTCTTCTTTACATTGATCTCAAGCTATAGATCATCGTAAAAGAAAACATGCAGGTTGCACTGTTTCCTTCCCTCCTCTATCTCTCTCCTCTTTTCCTGTTCCTTCAATCCCTTAATTATTGCATCCAAGAGTTGCACCGCTGCCCTACTGCCAGTTCACACTCTCCATCACCACCACCTTGATCTTGCAGAGAAGAACAATAAACAACAACAACAAAAAAACAACTAAATGATTATAATCATATAATGATTATAATCATATAATATAATATAATGAGAAAAAAAATCTCATTATTGGATGAAGATGAAATTGATGCTTAGATAATTATCTAAGCATCAATTTCATCTTCATCCAATAATGAGATTTTTTTTTAAAATGAAATAAGCTGAACTCTCTCAACAGCTCTTATAAGCTATTCCGATACCATTTTTTTCCTTTCTACCACAGTGTATACCATTCTCTACTCACCTCGTGACAGAAAAGCAATGGCCGGTCGAGGCAGAGAGTGATGAGGTTCGGGTGGCACGCTGCTGCTGTCGTCACGGCAACTAGTCCCCGAAGGCCCTGGCAACACATCAGCGAAGGATGAGATGGTACATATGGAAAGAGGAAAGCTTATTTGTTAGGAGTCAGTCACAGAGACAGTGGTGCAGAACGTATTCAAACTGTTCAGGAAGAGAAAGATATGCATTTGGGTGAGACGTGCAATGATCTCGTTCCTGATCCCACCAGATCACAGTGGCCTAAGTCAAGATCACACAGGGCATGGTTTCTCAGCAGCATGGATGAGATGGCAACCCCTCCTTCATTACTTAATGGATTACCAGAGAGTATTAACTTCTGGAGTGATACATTGTCCTGCATAAGAGTGGTGTGGAAGGGTAACAGTGTGGACAAGTGGAGAGACAAAAAAGCAGATGTAGTACAATAAGAACAATAATAATAATAATACAATCGATATGCATGAAAAATGTTTCTGTACATCTATCTATATATTGCTAAAACTCTCATTTTGTAATTTGTATATATATGTATGTATGTATGTATGTATGTATGTATGTATGTATGTATGTATGTTCCCGAAATACAGCCAAAACGGTACACGATAGCGCAAACATTATAGGGCCACATTACTCACCATTCACCTGCGGTGTGCAGTGTCAAGTTTCGTTAAAATCGGGCAAAGAAAAAAATTATTTAAAGAAATCAATTCCTGATTCAGTCAAATTCTCTTTGGGGAGAATTTGATCAATGCAAACAACCTCAGTGGTATAGTTCGCTGGAGCTATCCTTTTTTTATTTTTTGGAAATGATTTTTTTTTAATCAACCGCTGTCACAACGGGAACTCAATGGGTTCACGGGTCGTGTGGTTTACAATAATCACAGAAAATCGGATTTGGCAATTTTGTCAGAAAATTGCTGATAAGTGCAGGCCTCTTTACAATTACAGATCAAAACCATTGCAAGTCAAAGGCACCATATTTGTGACACTAATACCTGAAGGAATTGTGGAAAAGGAGTGTGAGGGCAATATATGTCATATCCTCAAAACTCTTCAAAAATACAAGGCCAGCATCAATAATTATTTACAAAATGAACATTTGTTTGATTAAGGTATAAATATTAGTGCTGAAAATAATCTGTTCAACACACGACTTTCGAAATGATGTAATCCACCCCAGAATGCATGGCACACATGTGTAGAAACCCCTGGCAAAGTCCATCACGGCAGCCGAATGTATATCGTGTGTGCCAGATAAGGATTGCAACATGAAACGGTTCACAAAGCTTCTAAAATAAGTCAAAAATAATTGGAAAAGTACATGAGGGAAAGGGGTCTGCCTATGCAAAGCTAAAGATTTGGAGAACTTTCTCATCAAATCTCCCAAAAAGTAGATATCTTGCATCCTGTACTGCAAAAGCTACTAACGATGTGGGTCCGTGCAAGGCCTTTGGACGGCCGTGTCCTATCCCACCTCGCCGATCATCCATGTCAGTGAGTTGACTTTGAACCTTGAGGGATTACGTCATGTGTGTACATGGCAGGCTTGGTGGTTTATTTAATGCGTGTGTACAATTGTAAAGACAATGCCATCATTACCAATACTCAGGCAGACCCCCCAGAGGGAGACTGTATATGATTGGGGTGATTCTTAACTTCTGATTGGTCATATCTGGGGCTTGTCAATGTACATGGTAAGTTTAAAACGATGATATTTACTATTAAATCATGTTTAGGAGGAGGGGGTGGGAAGTGTATGAGCTGTGTGTGCAGTTATAAATATATATATATATCTTTTGTTTAGTTCACACACGAGAAAGTATATTATATTTTTGCATCTGTTAGGAAAAGGAGAAGCGTCCGTCCATCCGTCCGTCCATGTGTGTGCATATGTGTTACATCCACTACCTCTGCTAACTTGTACTAACAGGAAATACTACGAACCAGACTCCTCTCATCCATGACTATTTCTCGTGCCTCGATATATTCGTGAGTCCGATTTGCATGCAGGAACAGAACAAGAATGTTGAACCATCTTGAAATTGCTGAAAAAATGACGTTTAGAAGACGATTTCAATTACTGATTTTCTGCTAGTAACGGAAAGTTAAACGGGTCCGGCGAGTCGAACTGAGTCACTGAAAACAGACACGGACACAGCACACGCGCAAAAGGCCTCGTTTAGCATTCACACGTCATTTCAAAAGCCGAGTATTACTGCCCGGGTTTTGGCGGGAAAGGTAATTTTGTATTTATTTCATATGCAAACACGGTGGCAACGTATTTTGATCCCACTCCCTCCCCCAATGCACTACACATCGAGTTCCAGCCCCCCTTTCACCTGCGTACGTAACTAATATGATCCCAAACTCTATATGCAGCTTTGCGTTCATTTTTCAGCAACGATGCTTGTTATATTGTCCTACTGCGTTTAAAATACTTGCATGAAGTGTTCATAGAGCAGTGTATTCAGCCCGAGAGTAGTATTTTTGGTGCGTACTCAAACCACAGGCGTTGGGTGCCCCCCACACTATCATTCGTGCGGCCCATCCTGCCTTTTGTCTTGCAACCTTCACCATGCTCTAGACAAGAAGACTGCAAGATAAATGTCTTATCCCAGTATTTATAATAGCCCCTGCCTTGGACAAGAATCCCCAGTGAAGGTCCACCATAAACCATTTGGCTACATCTTGCCCCCTAGAATTTGTGGACTTGCGGTTCATCTTTCATGAGTAACTCGCTTGTCGCAGGATTGATTCAGCGAGAACAGATTGTGGCTACATCTCCATAAGGGCTTCATGATACATCAACACCAGGAATTGAGTTCATTTATTAATAATAGCATCAAATCCATTTCTGTGTCGTCACCATAATAATTGTGATGGGAATAATGGGGAACACATTGATTACAGGTATGATCGCTGTACAAGCATGGACCGACGTACGTGCATAGCCTGAGCAATGGCCTGAGCTCCCTTTGCACCGATGTTGTTGTAGGAAAGGTTGAGGGTGGTGAGTGTGTACGGATCCTACATGCAAGCACAGTGGAGGCAAACAGTGAGGCCAGAATAGCTCCCATCACAGCCTCGTGAAACAGGTGATGATGTTGTAAGCAATTATAATAATGCTGTTCAGCAGTGCAGCTCCAGGTGAGAGAGAGGGAATACTTACCTTCAGTAGCTTTGCCAAGACAATCGTCCCATTGTCTGATATATTGTTGTAACGCAGGTCCAGAACTGGGGAGACAGTCGAAGCAAAAATCTCACAATGATCACAACTGATTCTTTGTTAATAAAAACAATGAAATTTCGACTCTCGATAATGTGAAATAGGGATGGTGTGCTCAGTGATGCAGCACCCTACTGCAGTGGTGCAACTTCATACGTAACGTGTTATCAGATTTGAATCCATGCCGATTGGTGCTCATGATGAATCATTGCCTTGGCCACGATATCATCCCACCACTTACCAGCAACTTACAATATCAAACCAAAAATAATTAAATAATCAAAGATATAAGATTAATCCACAACCATTTGTTGGAGTCCCATGGGATGGAGATCCACCTTTGGCAACAAGCATAGCTGTTATCAACATCACAAATTCTTTTTAACAAAACACTGTACATCTTGGGCATACGGGGCACACTCAAAGTTATCAGAGCAAGAGTCTCACACTACCATGACTACTACTTCTTTAACGGCCCCATTTATGTGCACATTCTTCGAGGATCAATCAGGAACCGTTTTTGGCCTGTCTTTCACGAACCTGCTGGCCAGGTCTGACATTCAACTGAAGGTGGCACAAATTTAGGATGTTTATTGAGGGTGCCGGCAATAACTCGCCTCCTCTTGGCGAAAGACATCGTGGGATCTCTAACGTTCACCATCGACCAGTGCTGGCACATGGATCACTTGGCTTCGTGACTTTCTGATCGACACATTGATATTGATGACACCAGGGTGAGAGTTTATATCTGGGTTGACATTTGATTAACCCAGGCTCGACAGTTCAAAGGTGAATGTGCACACCGATAAGCTATCCTGCCAGCTCTCCAAAATGTAACACTGAGATGCCTTTATAAAGCACATGTTACTTTGCATTGTGGGGAAAAAATATGCACATGCAGGCTGGGAGTGTTCATTTCAAGTCCAGGTGTGATCCCGATACTTTCGGTAATATAGTGCACTTTATATCTAAATATTCATTTCTTTTCTTTCACTATTTCCTAGATTATGTCTGAGTGTTTATTTATTCATAAGCACTCCACATAAATTTAGTGATAAGTATTTTTGTGTGGAGAAAAGCAAAAGCATAAATAATTTTATGGCTAATATAATATTAACTAGCGTAAAGCCCGTAAAAACATGTGGCCAAGAGCACACCCCCCCCACCCCCTCCATCACCAACATCACCACCATCACCGCACAGTTGTTAAAGAATATAACTCGCAAGCTTATGGATTTACTTTTGTTTCATAAAGAAAAGTATGATTATTTTAGAAATACATTTATTATCAAAGTGATAACGGAATTTCAAGTGACGCAATAAAATTATTCACCTGTCTACAAATTTTTACTGCAACAACAACAAAAAAAAGACCAACGTCTCACCTTGAGCGCGAGAGTTGTGAAAACAACCATAATGGTCATGCAACCAACCCAAATTCAGATGTGGGCAGTAAAAGTTTTGGATGGAATAAATTCATCTTTCCTGAGTGGAAACAAAATGGCGAATGGCGCCAACTCTGATATGGAATGTGTTCCCTTTCAGTGACAAACGTGAGGTCACTTCCTGCGTGACAGAGAAATAAATACACAGAGCTTTGATATACCGTGTAACCCTGACATTCGCAGATTTGACATTCACGGACCCCGCGTGTTCGCAGTTGGTAAAATATGACCTGCTTCTACATTCGTGGCCGCTGTGATTCGGCTATTTGCGGTTTGTGGGTGCAAAAAACATCTCCCACCAGCCATGCACAAAAAACAGTTCGAAAACCATCTCCCAGCAGCTGCGTATAAACCACCTCCAGCCACACATAAACAATCACCCACCAGCCGCGCACAAAAAACAGCCCTAAAACCATCTCCCACCAACCGTGCATAAAGCACCTCTACTCCACGGACCACAAGGCAGCTGAAACTTTCCCTGCTCAACTCGTGCAGCTCATCGAGGAGAAGGGGTATGTATCAGAGCAGGTCTTTAATGCAGACAAGATCAGTCTGTTCAGGAAGAAAATGCCCACAAGAACTGTCATCTTGAAACGAGAGAGGAGAGACAGCAGTGGAGTTAAAGGCTGCAAAGGACCGGGTACCTCTTCTCCTCTGCGCCAATAACAAAGGGGACTACATGACAAAACCAATGATGTTCTGTTCCCTAAACCCACATGCTCTGAAGGGCAAAAACAAGCATACTCTGCCCGTATTTTGGAGGGCCAACAGAAAGGCGTGGGCAACAGCTGCTATCTTTTATGGAATGGTTTCACAACTGTTTCTTCCCTCAGGTGGAGAGGTACCTGGCAGAAAAGAAAATCTCCTTCAAGGTCCTCCTGGTGGACAACACTCCTGGTCACCCCGAGGTTTGAAGGTGGCCCATCCCAATGGTGAGGTCATTCATCTTCCTTCCACCCAACACCACCTCCATTATCCAACCACTCGACTAAGGGGTAATTTCGACGTTCAAAATGTATTACACTCACCACACCTTCCTTTGCATCTGGGATGCTATGGAGTCTGACCTCGAACTTACCATCTGGAAATGTTGGAAGGACTTTAACACAGCACAATGCATCAGTGCCATCAAAAATTCGCTGGATGAAGTAAAAGCCTCCATCATCAACGCTTGCTGGCAAAATCTATGGCCACAGGCAGTGAACAACTTCAGAGGTTTTCCCGACACCACAGGAGAGAGGTGGAACATTGCCAGGTTGGCACGGGTGATGGGAAAGGAAGGCTTCGATGACATGTAGCCCATGGAATTGGAGGAGCTCATCGCCTCACATAGGGAGGAGCTGACTGAGAAGGAGTCGGAGGGCATCATCAAGGTTTCCAAGGAGGAGACCAGTGAAGAGGAAGAAGAGGTGGTGAGGCCTAACCTGACTTTCAACTTCCTGGCTAAGGTGCTACAGAGTATGGAGTCGTCACTGACAGGTTGCAAGATGCCAACCCAGTGATGGAGTGATACCTCTGGTTCAAGAGGGGGGTGGATGAAGTTTTGCTGCCATACAGAGAGCTGTAAAGAAACCTGCAGCACTCAACAAAACATCTCTCGAGCACCCATTTTTGGCCTTGGCCCCTCCACCTCAACACCTTCAGCACCCTCACCTGCACCCCCTTCTGTGCATGACTCAGCATGAGAAGTTCACTGAGCTCACTGGATTCTAACTAATTATCATCATTATCACATCACATCAAAAGTTATATCGTATCTTAAATAAAATTTGGAAAAAGTACCTGCTGCTGTTGTTTTTATTTATTTATAAGCATTTTTAATGAAACTGTAATCATATGCAATCGTGTTCATAAAATTTTAAAAATTTCCCTTCTGAATCTTGAACTGCTTGGAACCTATCCCCCCTTTTCCCATTGAAATAATGTCCCGACATTCGCGGAATTTTCCAGAAACATATCCCCCGTAAATGTTGTGCTCTTACTGTTAAAAGATTAGGCTTCATCAGTTGTAGTAGTAGCTGGGTAATAAGTGGTATTAAACCTTTGTGCCAATTATTTGAATAAACCCTTCATGTTCGGATTGATAAAACTTACATGAGACAGTAAATTCCTCAAATGAAGCAAAGAAATAAAAACTTCTGGATTTCCTATCGACTTTGAAATGTTGGCATAAACCAAAATGCAAATGTACACGACCCTCATCATGACGTCACACACACACGATATCATAATGGCAAACACATATTAATGTGCGTACATACTCATACAAAATGAACAAGAATATTTCATTTGGTCCCATAAAATCGAATTAAGGGTTTGTTTTCCTTCCTGTTGTCAACGCAATGTTAGCTCTGCATGGTGTTTGAAAAGTGATATAATAATGGCATTGAGGGAAGGGCAAGGAAAGAATAGAAGGGGTCCACAGGGTGTTGCACAAAGTGTTGTGTTCATAGCACGTGCTACTTAAATATTTAACATTAACCAGAAAAACTGTCTGACAGGATGGTGTACAGACAGGTAGAGCAAACTCACCTTTGAGCTGTCTACTCTGGGTTCCATTGCTGTTCCGACTATAAACCATCAGGTTGGATATTTGCAGACTGGGCGTTGCATTATTGAGATGTTAAGCTGGGTGTCCCATGTGCTAGCATTACTTGGTGAATGTTAAAGATTGCACGGTGTGTT
>NC_140970.1:86482119-86524619 GCF_056783735.1 Eptatretus burgeri | reverse complement strand
CGAGGTTGGGGGGAGGAGTGCTGCGAACGGGTGCACGGAAAGCTTGGGGGGTATAGAGGCCCCGGAGACCCTTGTGGGGACACGAATCCCCAGTGTGGTTGTCCCTGTGTGTGTGGTGCAAGGCGTGAGTGCGTCCCCGTGTGTGGAAGCGACCCCGTGTGTGAGTGGTGTGGTGGCGATGGTGCCAGGGTACGTGCTTCCCAGCACGCCGTGTGTGGGTGAGGGACCATGTGAGTGAGGCCGTGTGAGTGGATGAAACGGCCAGTATGAGTGAGGCACCGCGGGTGAGTGCCCCCGTGTGTGTGAGTGAGGCACGGAGTGTGGATGAGGAACCGCGGGTGAGTTCCCCCGCGTGTGTAAGTAGTATGGTTTGTGTGAGTCGTGAGGCACGCGTGAGTGAACGGCCGAGTGCAACGGAGACCGTGTGTGTGAGAGAGCGGTATGTGAGGGAGATGTCGGTTGGCATGCGGGAGCACGCAGCCGCGTCTCCCGGTGTGAATGTAATGGTGTGGAGTGTGAGCGTCGTGACACGCAGGTGTGCGTGGGTGGAATGGCGACGACGAAGGCGACAGAAGAAAGAAAGCCGAGTAGCGGCTGTAGCTGTTTCGGGAACCGTGCCGGGTTCACCCAGCAGTGAGCACGAGGTTCGTGCTGTGCAACGCACGAGACCCCCACGTGCTCGCTTGCGGGAATGAAGTCCCGGTCCGGAAACGCACGCGGTGGATTTGCCGATCCCGCGGACGGACAAAGTTTAGGCAGGATTACGGATTTGGACCGGACGGGTTCTCCACGCGATCGTGTGTGTTAAGCCCCAACGGGCAAAGCACATGTGTTCGCGTGGGGAACCCCTCGAGACGTGGGGCTTGTTTTTTTTATGCGCACGGTGACGTCATGGCTGCACGTGGGGTTGCAATCCGGCAGGAGGGGTATCCCTGCCGGATAGTACCGTCCAAGGAGGGGCGAGGTACACGTGCAGCTGCATGACGTCACGGGCAGGTGTAAAGTGCGCGAGCTCTGAGTTTCCGCGTTGGTGCTGCGCATGTAGAAAAAAAAAAAAAGAGCAAGCCTCACTTTCGGGTGCACAGGATTCCTGGGCAAGGGGTGGAAGACCCCCTTACCCGGGGCACAGGATGGAAACTAGTTAGGGGGAAGGGTTAGCTTAGCTAGACCGACTTCATGGGGCAGGGGGTAAGTCCTCATGGAGTCCGTGGAATGGATTAGTTAGAGGGATTGTAGCCAGATTTAGGATGGGAAAATGGGAAATAAAATGATTTTTGATTATTTGAGGACATGGACAGACTTGTGAATGTGTAGAGGGGACGTAGTTTAGCTACGTAGGTTAAAAGGAACGTGCTGTAGTTTAAGGGACGACGTGGGAGCACGAGTTAGTTAGGGGATGTAGTTAGGAGGATGGCAGAGTTCAGCGGCGTGTGTGTTGAAGAGTTGTTGGTGAGTGAATTGGAAGCATGTGCTTGGTGAGTGAGTGAGGCCAGCGGGTCTGTGTGAGTGGAGCGAATGGGGAATGCATGGTGCGATGAGTGATTGGGGGGAGGAGTGACTCCCGCCCAAAGGGACCCCGGGGTTGGTATAAAGTGAATTAGCTGGGTTAGTTAAATTGAAAAATGGAGGTCGTTTTGTTGTTGGTGGGAAAGTAGGCTCGAGACCCATTTGGAGGGGTGCAGGAGCCCTGTTGACGGGCTTGGGAGCGTGGCTGCGAAAGGTGAGTATCGCTGAGTGGGTACCCCGGGCACCAGGCTAGTCGGCCGCGGTAGGCCAAGGGCCCATGGGGGGCCGGGATAGCGTAGTGGGCACGGGTGCGCCTGCTTGGTGCGGGGGCCCGGGGCGCCATTAGCCGCGTGGGCAGTGTTGTGGGCACGGGTGACCCTCGGAAAGGGGCCCGGCGAGCCAGCCTGCCACGTGTGCGTTTCAGGGGAGGTGCCATGGGGGGCACTCCCCGGTGTTAGGGAGCTGGTAGGCTCGGAGGCAGTGTAGTGCCCGGGGGTGCCATAGCGGGAGATTCGGCAGAGGGTCGTGCCTGCCAAAGGGAGCCACGTGTCCCAGCCAGGAGACCGTGTGAGGGCACGGAGAGAAAATTTGGGGGCGAGGCCCGAAATTGTGAGGACACCAACACAGGCGACGGGAATCTGGGTTGTTAGAACCAATAGTTTAAGCGAGAGGCGCTTGTTGAAAGCCCCGGGGTAGTTTAACAGTTAAATGGATAGGGTAGATTAGGAGATGTACCCCTCCGCTCCATCCATCCCCTCGCTCTCGTTGTGGGCCGCTGGACCCACTTTGGTAATAGATCGCTGAACTCTGGGGAGGCCATTCTGAGGCTTCGTTGGGCCTCGACACAGGACGTTAGCTCTCCCTTATTCCCCTCCGGGAAGGGAACGTAGGGGTTGGGAGTAGGCTAGGTGACAGGATAGGTTAGCCGAACAAAGACGATAAAGGGGGTTAGGGGACGATTTATAGTGGGGAAGTAAAAATAAAAACAACAAAAAATTAAGTTGGGGCTAAATTGGGGTTTGACAAATTAAGGGAGTGGGTATGTACAGTGACAGGCAAAGGCGATAGGTTGGGAGGGAGACAGGTAGGTATGTCCGAGCCCGCCTTCCAAGTGGCCAGCACCACCGCACTCCCTCCACCAACCTCCACTGAACGGCAAAGGCTGGCCAACTTCATCGGCTGGCCGTGTTTTGCTTCAAGGCAGAGGTCGGCCAACTTCATCGGCAGCTGTTGTTTTGCTGCAAGGCCTGTGCCATCGGCTGGCCGTGTTTTGCTTCAAGGCCTGTGCCGGCCCACTTCATCTGCCGGCTGGCTGTTTTCTTCAAGGCCTGTGCCGGCCAGTTTGTCTGCCGGCTGTGTTTGCCTGCAGCGGCCTTCTTCTGCGGGTTGTGTTGCCTGCACCTTTGCCATGCCATGCCCACTGCCCACGTTCACCAGCCCCGTTCAATTTTTGCTTTGCCCCCCCCCCCCTGTTCATTTCCATGTGCGCCAGGATCCGCAAGGCAACAGTTTGCAAGCTGCAAGAACTGCCCCGTTCGCAGCTACAACACGGGCCTGCAGTGGCGGCCCGTGCACCGTGTTTGTGTCCATCCATCTGTCTGTTGTGTTCATTGCGTGTGCCACTTGAGCTGGCACGGAGACTGCATTTGTGCAGCCCATACACCGTTGTGGTTCACTGAGTTCAATTCAAACCATCCATCCATCCATTCGTTGTGTTCATTGCGTGTGCCACTTGAGCTGGCACGGAGACTGCGTTTGTGCAGCCCATGCACCGTTGTGGTTCACTGCGTTCAGTTCAAAAAGGAAGGCCTTGGACTGCGTGTGAGCAGCCAGCCACGTTCCCTGTCACCTGCATTGTTTTGAGCCAGAGACTGCATGCGAGCAGCCTGGCTCCCTGCTAACTGCTTTTCTTTTGCAGAGTTCATTGATCCTGGGCCATGGTTTAGTGTAAAATTTGTAAGTTAAGGTTAAGATGTACTGTAAATATGAGTGCGCCCCCGGCATGTCTGTCCTAGCGCCGGCAATTTTATTTAAGTCGTCCGTGTGAGTGAGTTTGTTTAGGTAGTTACGCAGCCCTCAGGTTATTTATTTTGGGGACACGAATACCATGAATGTCGCACTCAGGGATCCGTAGGTAAAATGTACTAGGGGAAAACTACACATGATGGCACACGAAAATTTGAGGACTCGGGACGAGTCTGTAAAAAGGGGAGGGGGTAGTGTTGCGGTTACCAAATTCGCAAACCACCATTCAGGTCCCTTAGGTGAGGTATCTCGGTAAGTATATGTGTAGTTAGGCCCAAACCCGTTGTCTAGTGGGAATACATGTCATTCATGCGTGCTGCGACTCTTCAGGATAGCCGTTTTTCTTTTACTATCTTTATTTTGGACCAACCGCCATGATTACCACCGCCAACTGCGTCTCAACAGTCATCACATCAACCACCCACCACAACGCCGCTTCACCACAACAGCCACGACCTTGACCGTCAACCCTCGCAACCGTCGCATCGCCACCGTTCTTGCGCCGCTTGTGGGTACCGGTATTGGACTCGTGCAGGGCGCGCGCCGAACAGCGTGTACAAAACCACGGATTTTCCGCTCCAAAAACGGATCAAAAACGACACACGCCCACTTTTGTTCCGTCCAATCGGTGAGCGAGGGGCGATTTGGCCCCGCCTCCAGGGCGTTGGAGGGCGGTCGCTATATGCAAATTCATGGATCAAAATGCATTCACGCCCACTTTTTCTCGGGCCAATGGGGAGCGAGGTAAAAGGTCGAAGGCAGGGGGTCAAAGGCGAAGCCACGGGGCTGATATAAGCGGCTGCGTTCGTCAGAAAAGTTGTTGTTGGTCGTAGTCGGTCGTCGTGTGCGTTGGGGTTGTGTGTGCGTTGGAAGGAGTTCGCAGGAGGAAGAGTTCGGAGTTGGAGTCGGAGCGAAGAGGACGGAGCTGTGGAGAGGCGGCGGCGGCGAGGGCAGATGAGGGGGTGCTCGCGTCGGTGCCGGGAGCTGCACACCAGGGAGGCCGACGGCGCGACCTGGTCGAGGTGGAGACGCTCGTCGCGGGACCCGAGACAGAGTAAAAATCCTCCTTTCCCCGAGCATCAGCAACCCCCTCCTGTTTCCCCCCCGCGCTGAGATAGTGCGACCAAGGGGGCCCCCTTCCCACCCCCTACCAGACACTGTCCGCGAGGCCCGCGGAGTTGAGGCACCATCGCCGCTCCGCGTCTCATCACCAGACGGGTAGGCCCGACCCGGTCTTGGCCTCAGGCCCGCCTCATCCTTGAGGGTGTTCTTTTTCTTGGTTTTGGGTATGTGTTGTCGGCGCCGTCTGTGAAGTAGAATTGTATAAGTGTTGCCGTGTGCTCGGTAGTCGGTATTAGCTCTGCATTGTGTCTTCGCTTTTACATTTGCTTTTTGTGTAAAATTGCATTGTGTTTCTCTTCTTTTCTATGTGCTTTTGGTGGAATTGTATATGTGTGCTTTCCGTTCATCGCGAATAAATGTGCTTTATTATTGAACTGTTCTCCCACTTCGCTTCGTCTTTTCCTCTATTGAATCCCCATCTTACTTCACGTAAATGGTTGGTAGTGGGCTGGATACGCCCGATAATTATTCGAACCGTCGAGGCCGACGATAACACCGCTCTGTTATCCCGATAGTACGGAACGGGTCGCTTAAGTGGCCCGTGTCCGAAGTCGACCTGCGGCGAGGTGCGATCGCCCGGTCTACCCTCCGTGTGGGTACTTAGGTAGGTCGAATTTGGCGAGCAACCCTATCCCACGCGGGGGCTGATTGGCTCGATCGCGGTGAGACTGAAAGGTCCACCCGTGACTGGTTCCCGGCGTTAGTCCGAGAGGGTCACGACTGGATTGTCCGTCCGGTGGGCGACGTGCCGCGATTCGAGTTACGTGGCCGTCAGCACGCCGGCGGGCGCGAATCCGTTACAATATATATGTCAAGAAAGAACAATTGTGACGTCATGAAAGATGTCATAGCACCGTGTCCTGTCATGACGTGTCGTGACGTCATAGCACCGTGCAGGCCCGTAGGTGTGGGCCCGTAGGTGTTGCCAGTATTTGCAGCTTCATTCCTTCGCTCTCGTAAACGACAACAGGGGCATTGTTTCAATTAGATCGGACCAACCGTATCATAAATGGCCATAACTTGGGAAACACCTGGGAAACATACTCAGGTCCCCAGCGTCAATTGTGATGTCATATCAAACGAAGAAGAAGAAGAAGAAGAAGAAGAAGAAGAAGAATTGTGATGCCCCGTCTCTCTCGCCACCCCTCTCCTCCCCCTCTCTTGCCCCCCTCTCTCCCCCCTATTTTCGCCCCTCTCTCGCCCCCAATCTCAACTTCCCCTCTCCCGTCCCCACTCTCGCCCCCTCCTCTCTCCCCATTTCTTGAATTGTGACGCCCCCTCTCTCTCACCCCCTCTCTCCCTCCCCTCTCTCGCCCCCTCTCTTGCCCCCCTCTCTCCCCTCCTCTCTCCCCCCCTGTCTCCCCTCCTCTCACCCCCCTCCTCTCATACCAAACGAAGAAGAAGAATTGTGACATCAATCGTGCAAAAAAAACAGAATAATAAATAAACATTAATTGTGACATCATTTGTGACGTCATAGCACCGTGTCTTGTCATTGGTTGACAGATAAATGGCCGTAACTTGGGAACCACACGTCCAATTAATATCAAACCTTGAAAAGGCACATACTCAGGTCCCCAGCGTCGATTGTGACGTCATACCAAACGAAGAAGAAGAATTGTGACGTCAATCATGCAAAAATAAATAAATAAACGTTAATTGTGACGTCATAGCAACGTGTCTTGTCATTGGTTGACAGATAAATGGCCGTAACTTGGGAACCGCTCGTCCGATTAATATCAAACCTCGAAAAGGCACACCCGCGGGTCCCCAGCAATATTCCTGGCAAGTTTCAATCAGATCAGGCCGGCGGTCGTCGAGAAACGGCGGTCGCAGACAGACAGACAGACAGACACACACACACACACAGACATTGCTGGAATTATTATTACTAGTGCAGGCCCGTAGGTGCGGGCCCGTAGGTGCGTTCCCGTAGGTGCGTAAACGACGACTGGATTGGGGCATTTTTTCACCCCCCCCGTCTCTTGCCCACTCCTCTCTCCCCCTCTCTCGTGCCAGTACCCTCTCTCGTGGGTGAGGCGTGCCAGTACGTGCAGCTTCATTCCTTCACTCTCGTAAACAACGACTGGATTGGGGCATTTTTTCAATTAGATCGGACCAACCGTATCATAAATGGCCATAACTTGGGAAACATACTCAGGTCCCCAGCGTCAATTGTGACGTCATGTCAAACAAAGAATTGTGACGCCCCTCTCTCTCGTCCCCCCTCGCTCCCCCCTAGTCTCGCCCCCCTTCTCTCCCCCTCCTCTCTCGCCCCCACTCTCACCCCCGCTCTCTCGCCCTCTCTTGAATTGTGACGCCCCCTCTCTCTCACCCCTCTCTCTCCCTCCCCTCTCTCGCCCCCACTCTCACCCCCTCCTCTCTCGCCCCCTCCTCTCTCCCCCTCTCTTGAATTGTGACGCCCCTCTCTCTCGCCCCTCTCTCCCCCTCCTCTCTCGCCCCTCCTCTCTCCCCCTCTCTTGAATTGTGACACCCCCTCTCTCACGCCCCCCTCTCTCCCCCTCTCTCGCCCCTCCTCTCTCCCCTTCTCTTGAATTGTGACGCCCCCTCTCTCTTGCCCCCCTCTCACCCCTCCTCTCGCTCCTCCTCTCTCGCCCCTCTCTCTGTAAATGTATTCACAAATATCTTCCAAGCACAACAATTAATTCAAACCTTGGGAAAGAACAGCTTTCAAACCCTTGGGAAACGGCTATTTCGCTTGGGAAAATTCAAACCTTGGGATTAATTAATAATTTGAACAATGAATTTAAACCTTTGGAAAAACCGGCTTTCAAACCTTGGGAAACACTTGGGAAACAGCTGAAACGGATGAAGAACGATATCAAACCTTGAAAAGGCACAGACTCAGATCTCCAGCGTCGATTGTGACATCATACGAAACGAAGAAGAAGAATTGTGACGTCATTCGTGCAAAAAAAATATTAATTGTGACGTCATTCGTGATGTCATTGCACCGTGTCTTGTCATAGGTTGACAGATAAATGGCTGTAACTTGGGAACCGCTTATCCGATTAATATCAAACCTTGAAAAGGCACATCCGCGGGTCCCCAGCAATATTCCTGGCAAGTTTCAATCAGATTGGACCGTCAATCATGCAAAAAATAATAATAATAATAATAAAAAATAAATAAATAAACATTAATTGTGACGTCATTCGTGATGTCATAGGACCGTGTCTTGTCATTGGTTGACAGTTTAATGGCCGTAACTTGGGAACCGCTTATCCGATTAATATCAAACCTTGAAAAGGCACATCCGCGGGTCTCCAGCAATATTCCTGGCAAGTTTCAATGAGATCAGACCGTCAATCATGCAAAATTGTTTTTTTAAATAAATAAATAAATAAATAAATACAGATTAATTGTGACATCATTCGTGACGTCATAGCACCGTGTCTTGTCATTGGTCGACAGATAAATGGCCGTAACTTGGGAACCGCTCGTCCGATTGATATCAAACCTCAGAAAGGCACATCCGCGGGGCCCCGGCAATATTCCTGGCAAGTTTCAATCTGATCGGACCGGCGGTCGTCGAGAAACTGCGGTCGCATACAGACAGACACACAGACACACAGACAGACAGACACACACACAGACACACAGACAGACAGACAGACAGACAGACAGACAGACACACACACAGAGATTGCTGGAATTATAGATAGATATTACCTTGACGTTCAAAATATTTACTTCTGAAATTTGCAGCCAAATTTGTTCAGTAGAAGCCGAGAAAGGAAATTTCAGTCCTTGTGTTAAAGTTGCATTCAGAGAAACCATCCCATATAAAGGGAGGGGGTGCTTTGTGCCTCCCTTGATACAGTAAATGTCCTTGAGTGGCCCAGTCAGAGCCTCGACTTAAATTCAATCGAAAATCTGTGGCAAGACTTGAAGATTGCTGTCCATCAATGCTCCCCACGCAACTTGACTGATATTGAACAGTTTTGTACAGGAGAATGAGCAAATATTGCCCAATCAAGGTGTGCAAAGTTGGTGGAGACCTATCCCAACAGACTCACAGCTGTAATTGCTGTCAAAGATGCTTCCACCAAGTATTAACCCAGAGGGTAGACACTTAATCAACCAACATATTCTAGTTACCCTCGCTGAAGGAGAGGGTATTTCATTTGGGTCCATTTGTTTGTTTCTCTGCTTGTTTGTTTGTTTGTCCGCAAAGAACCTTCATGTTTTTCTCAGCAACCGCTTGTCGGATTGAGACGAAATTTTCACCATCGGTGTGAATACTCATATAGAATGTTTTAATGACAATTACGATGTCATGGGTCACGTGGTGTGGCAGCCATGTTGGAAAAATGGAAAAATTTGGACCTCCGTACATCTGAAACCGCACCAAGGAAAAAAAAATTAAACTTGGCTCATAGCAAGTACTCCTTATGAGGAGTAAGTGTGATTTTTATGTCATTATAGGTGTCTTCGTTATGACGTTATAATTGCATCTGTAGAACGCTACATCCGATCAGTTTGAAACTTTTGAGGGTCATCTAGGGATAAAATGGTCCCAAAATTTGTTTGATGATGTCATCGGT
This sequence comes from Eptatretus burgeri, assembly GCF_056783735.1. Lineage (NCBI taxonomy): Eukaryota > Metazoa > Chordata > Myxini > Myxiniformes > Myxinidae > Eptatretus > Eptatretus burgeri. The sequence goes on along the minus strand of NC_140970.1, from coordinate 86,515,398 downwards.
CATGTGATTCGGCAGCCATGTTTGTTTTTAAACCTTAAAAAATCTTCTTCTCTGAAATGGCTGAACAGATCGAGTCAAAACTTTACACATATGACCGTCTATCCATGAGGAACAAAACATTCACAGATATGATGTCATAGGTCACATGGTTTGGCAGCCATATTGGATTTACCCAAAAACATTTTAAAATGTTCTTCTCCAGAACGGCTGGACAGATCGAGGGGAAACTTCACACAAATTTTCTCCAAGGCATGTGTACAAGGTTGTTCAGGAATAAATGATGTCACCTGGTTTGGCAGCCATATTGGATTTAAGAAAATATTAAATTATGTTTTCTCTGGAATCGCTTAATCAATCGACGTGAAACTTCATAATTGTAATCTGGTGATGATGTGGAATACATGTATTAAATCTCAACTTAATCAGATACATGGTCTGGCAGCCAGAATTATTTAAATTTTTGATGTGGGATTTTGTTTTGTTTTTTCATGTGGGATCCAGGTTCCTCCTGATTACTTCATCTTTTCATTTTGCTTGTTTGGGCTCCCACTGATTACTCCAATGCAGGGTTTGTGGAGTGCTTGGGATATTGTTGTCACATGCACACAGTGACCAGTCTTTGCCATAAAGACCTGAAGCTCTTTTAAAGCTGCCATTGGCCTCTTGGTGGCCTCTCTGATCAGTCTCCTCCATGTTCAGTCATTCAGTTTGGAGGGACAGCCTTATCTAGGCAGGGTCGTGGTGGTACCATACGCCTTCCACTTCTGAATGATTTATTGATTGTGCTCCAAGGGATATTCAAGACCTTTTAAATATTTTTTATATCCATCCCCTGATCTGTGCCTTTCCACAACTTTATTCCGGAGGTCTTTTGAAAGCTCCTTGGGGCTCATGGTTGAGTCTTTGATGTGAAATGCACCCTGAGGCAACAAAAGGTGAAAATTTTGAAAGGAGGTGTAGACTTTCTTTCGGCACTGTATCTCTCCATGGTTAAGAATCACTCAAAAAATTCTCGTCTGGTTCCGAATTTGGATCTTCACCAAAATCGAATCAATTCCTCCTTGTCACATACCCAACGTGTCCACCAAGTTTAGTCTGAATCAGTCCATACCTTTTTGAGATGATGTGTTATATATCAGTTTAGCCCATTCACTCAATGGTAAAGATCGATTCATTTAAAAAAAATTCTAGTATCCGGATCCGGATTGGGATCTTCACCTAAACCGAATCAATTCATCTTTGTCACACACCCAAACTGTCCACAAAATTTCGTCCGAATCCGTCCACAATGTTTTGAGATATCTTGCACACAGACAAATAAACAAACAAACAGGGGTGAGAAGAATAACTTCCTTCCACCTTCGGTGACACAGGTAACCAGCGGGTCTAATTCGTTATCGAATCCCAGACTGACCTGCATTCGCTGAGCAATAACCTGTGCACCACGTGGATGAAAGATGTAAACAGGGAAGGTTGGGCTGGTAGTGTGAACAGAATGAGATGGTGGTCCTGCATATATACTGTATATAGCCTTTATAATGGGGTCAGTTTGTGAACAGCCCAACTGTTAATGAGCAATACTAATTTAAAAATATAATTTTCGTCACCGTGATAGAAAATTTGTATTATGTTACGAGGGGGGGAACAGAAACGTGTACATTAACACCGGTTACACATTGGGTACAATGAGGGTGAACTTTCAGCCATTTTACCTGCAATCGAGATTGTTCGATGCAGGCTGGAAACGAGTCTGTTGGCTTCGGCATCACCAAGGCGAAGCCACTGTGGCTTAGACCAGCTTCCTGCCAGGTACACCCCTTGGAGTTCGTCGACCCCGCCAATCCTGCAGCAATAAAGTCGAAAGTTTACACTGGTGTCCAGCTGGGTAATTTGAATACAAAACGATGGAAAGATGTGTACAGCAGGATCCATTATTACAGACTAGCGGAACTAGCTATCATGCTGCTCCTAAGTTTTCCACTGCTTTTGGTACTGTTGCATTCACTGTGAACTTCAACTGAAAACTAAAGGCATTTGTCATTCGGTTCTTCCATGTCTCAACCGATCGATAAAAAAGATTGTTTTTTGGGCAGTTCTGGAAAACCTGAATCTGCCATGAGTCTCACTCGTCTCACTATCTGCCATTATCTTTCCTGGGAAAGCCACGTTTCCAAGCTGGCCTCAAAAGCCAGTCGCTGACTGGGCATCCTCTGTCGTGCAAAGTCCTTCCTTAGCTCACCTGAGATCCTGACCACATACAAAGCTTTTATCCGCAGCCTGTTGGAGTATTGCTCTCCCCTCTGGGCTGGTGCTCCTGCCGCACACCTAGCTTGGCTTCACACTGTGGAAACCAAGGCATTTGGATCATTGGTATCTCCTGTGATGAGGCTGAGTCTTTGGGTCTCTCACCACAGGCAGGTCGGTGGTCTTTCTGTCTCCTACCGTCTCCTCTCTGGCCTCGCCCCTTTTGCTCTGTCTGCGATATGTCCCCCCCCTATATTTCCACAGGGCACTCAAATTCCACCAGCAACCCCCTTCTGGTAGAACTACCAAAATCAAGAATCACTGCTCACCTTCCTTCTTTTATTCCTCCCCGCCTTTGGAACAAACTCCCACACTGTCTTCAATCCCATCTCTTCACTCCAGGTTTTTGAAACAGCTGTTCACCAGCATCTCTTATCTTCCCCCATCCAAAACCATGATCTTTTCTACCCCCACTAATCCACCCCAAACACACCTCCTTCAAATTCCCTGTTTTCTTTCCTGAAAGTCCCTGTATTGTCCAGCTTGTTTACCCCGTGTACCCTGCCCCATCCCTCTCCCTTCCACAGATCTCCTCATGTCTCTGTTCCCCACTGTTTTGTGCTTCCCTCTCCCATCTCTCTTGTCTTCTGCTCCCCTTGTTAGACATTTTGTTCATGAGCTCTCATTTGAGCCTCAACATTGTATACAAAAAACAACATCTTTGCAATAATGAAGCCTTATAGTTTTGAGGGCATTTTGCATGGTTAGTGTTTTTTGTCTTGCTGATGAAGCATTGAGGTACAGGGTGACCCACAAAATGATTACACATTCATAATTGCGAATAAACAGAAAAGCATCATCATTTTGTGCACCACCCTTTAGAAACGGTGCTGTCACAGACCGGTGTTGATGTAAACTGCAAATGCAATGCGAGCCTTGCACCCTGTCCCTTTCAGGTGGTGATCCAAGTTCGTGTTGTATGGAGAACATATTTTTAGCCTAGCTTGTTACTGAAGAGACAGAAGCTATTGTAATCGGTTTGTGAGTGTGTGAGTCCGCACACAGATCCACTTTAATCTAGATCGTTCATTCCTCATAATCTATGACAAGCAGGGTATCCGGCGTTGCTCGTAATTGTTCTGATGCTATTGGCATTTTGGAGAAACCAAATTTTGGTTATTTTTGGACACTTTCCCACACCGTCTCAGTAATAGGGTCGGTGATCATTTAATATACTACCTTTCACATATATACAAAGGCTTAGGCACCTTAGACTTAGAGCGATTAAAAAAACGTTTTTCCCAATTTTGTTTTGACTAAACCACTCAGTGGGATTTGTTAGTGGGAATCTCAGAAAAGTAGACGAAGATCCCTTTGGCCATCTCTGAGAAAAATGGCGACACACACGCACGCACGCACGCACGCACGCACACACACCTCTTCTCTTTTTTTTGTCCATAGTCGAGGCTCGTGGAAGATCTAGTACTAGTACACTGAATAGATCGGAATGTAAGAAGAGAAAAGGAACATCAGAGAGAGGGTGAAACACCAACAGTAGAGCCAAAGGCCAATGCAGAGGGAGGCGGCCAAATGATGGATGTGGGGAGGAACTGGGGGCAGGAGAGGATGCAGGCAGTGGACAAGATGGATACAGAAGGGAACTCTCAGGAGGGAAAACGACAAATTTGGAAGGAGGAGGGATTTTGGAAGGAGGAGTGGGGTTAACGAGGGTAGAAAGGATCATGGTTTTGAATTGGGGATAATCTGAGATGGTGGTGAACAGCTGTCCTGAAAACCTGGAGGGACGAATGAAATTGAAGAGAATGTAGAAGTTGATTCCACAGGCAGTGAAAAAGAGGAACGATTGAAAATGGAGGTGAGCATGGTGGACCGTGTAAGCCTTGCAGAAACCTGAGGAGTGGGGGGGGGGGGTGGACGGCAAAGCCCGGAAAGAGCAGATGGTGAAAGATCATAAGGGAGGCCCCGTAGATGACAGAAAAAACACAGGCCTGTCTGCGATGGCCTAGTGATAGGCCCATAGACTCAGCTTTGTTGTGGGAGATTCCAATGATCTTGAAGGCCTTGGTTTCCATGGCATTAAGCTGAGCAAGATGTGAGGCAGAGGAGCCAGCCCAGAGGGGAGAGCAGTACTCCAGCAAGCTGTGGTTGAAGGCCTTAAAGGTGGATATGAGTTCAGGTGTGCTGAGGAAGGACTTTGTATGACAGAGGATGCCAAAGTTGGCAGTTCGCTTTTGAGGCCAACTTTGAAATGTGATTTGCCCAAGAAAGACGTTGCCTTATAGTCAGGCATTTGAATGCCTGAACTTCCTCAAGAGGATTGTTAAGAAAGTCGAGAGGAGGGTTTGCCAGACAGTTCTTGTGGAGTGAAATCGTGAAAGTGTGAGATTTGTTCGGATTGAAAGACATATTTGAGCAGCTTGTGATTTTTTTTTAAAGGTCAGAAGAGAGGGAAGAGGCCTGTCTGAAGAGGCAAACCTATCTAAAGGGTGAGGAATGTCACAGCAGAGGGTGGAGTCATCAGCAAATAGATAAAGGTGATTTTCCAGAGAGTCAGAGAGATCATTGATAAAGATCAGGAATAGGATGGGGCCCAGAACACTGCCTTGTGGCACTTCAGCATTGACAGGGAGAGTTGATGAAAGGATTCCATTGAGAGCCATGCATCGGCTACGAGAGTAGAGGAAGTCAGTCAGCCATGTGTGCAGTTGGCCATGGATGCCATGGGCAGAGAGTTTAGAGAGTAAGACAGGATGCCATAGTATAGATCTATAACTCGAAGAGAGATGTTTGTGTGCATCACGATTTTTCTTCGAGATGGACGAATGGATCTTCGTCAAACTTTCAGAGGTTCATCAGTAATTGCTGGGGAGTGTGTTAGGCAAAAAAGAAATTGAAATGTATTTTTTTCAGTTAGATTGTTTTGGATTGAATAACTACATAGTACCTAAACCTTTGTAGTTTTGTGAAAGGTAATATCAAACAATCCCTGGCCCTGTTCCTTAGTAGTTGTAGGGAAATGTTTTAGGCCCCACAAAAAAAAAAATCTAAATTTTGTTTTCTTCATAATGCCAACAGGATTGGAACAGCATTGGGCAATGCCTGGTACCCCAGCTAGTAATCTATGCAGCACAGCGAGGGTTTTCAGTATTGTATTGCTGTACACCGCTCCATCCCAATGCTATATCCAGGCGATGTACGACGTCATCGCCAGGCACCAAAGGAAGGGAGTACTGTTTTCATTCCGTTTGTTTTCTTGTTTGTTACTTACGAAATCTTTAGATTTCCTAAGTATATTGATAACTTCCAGACTCTGTTTGTGTGTTTATAGGCATGATAACTCGAGAACGGAAGAAGCTACCAATGTCAAATTACACCACGGGATTCAGGAGGGTGATGGCTTGCGCTGATTAGATTTTGGTCAAAATCGGTCAAAGGTCAAGGTCACAGTGAGGTCAAAGATCCAAAACATGATAACTCGAGAAAAGTTACCACAGGTATTGTTGACAGAGCGTGAGTTTTGAAGATCGAGGTAAGTTCGGCGGAATTTGTGTGCCAATTCGTCGAGCTACGGCTGTTTTAAAAAATTTAGTGTTATAAAATAATATTGAATAATTCCGTAAATTCCTGTGGAGAAATAGAGTATTTTTGCTTCGGTCGACGTTACGAGTTCGTTTTAACTTCGATTTTAATTTTGTCTTCGGTTTTTGCGATCGCTTATGACGCTTAACACTCGGTTGTCGAAATTCTGGTAAAAATCAGATGTTTTGGAGACGTTTTAAGAATGTATAAAAATATTTCACCCGCCGCATCACGGCTCGTCACATGGTGCAGCGCGCTCGAGCAGACGCGCCGTTGAGTCATGTAAAGGTTTTGCGTGTGCGCGCTGACAGTGTTTTCGGTAAAGATGGTGTTTAAAAGTCATTTTTCATCCCACTAAAGGTTATCGTTGCATGCCTGACTCGCTAAGCCTTCGGATGGTGTAAAGATTGTTTGTGGATGGCCGAATATTACGGTTTTATGACTTTGATAAAATAATATTAAATAATTCCATAAATTCCTGTGGAGAAATGGAGTATTTTTGCTTCGGTCGACGTTACGAGTTCCTTTTAACTTCGATTTTAATTTTGTCTTCGGTTTTTGCAATCGCTTTGGACGCTTATCACTCGGTTGTCGAAATTCTGGTAAAAATCGGATGTTTTGGAGACGTTTTAAGATTGTATAAAAATATTTCACCCGCCACATCACGGCTCGCCACGTGGCGAGGTTTTGCGTGTGCGCGCTGACGTCATCGCACTCGCCCCGGCATCCTTTCGAGTTTGGGGGGGGGGGCGTCGAGTGTGACCTTTACGTTACGTTAATCCGCGGTAACTCGAGAATGGAAGAAGCTACCAATGTCAAATTACACCACTTGATTCAGGAGGGTGATGACTAGTGCTGATTAGATTTTGGTCAAAATCAGTCAAAGGTGAAGGTCACAGTGAGGTCAAACATTCTATTTTTGATGGTTTGGTACAGAATCATCATAGAAACTTCTGGTTTGCGTCGCTACCTTCTCGAGAGACAGATTTTATTAGACAAGGTCAGAGGTCAAGTTGACGATTTCTTAAGTACCACTGTATGACTGCTTGTTTGTTTGTTTGTTTGTTTGTCCAGGCAATATCTCAGCAATCCTCCGATCTAGGAAGTTGAAATTTGGGGACAAACGTGAAGATGTGCTTTGGCAAAAAAAAAAAAATTTCGATTCATCAATTAATTAATAAATGACTGAATTATTATCAATTTATTAATTACATATTTATTTTATTTCTGATCCTGGCAATATCTCAGGCCCCTTTTGAGCTCGGAAGCTGATATTTGGACATGACAGTGACAATTTTGACAAAGTGCTTTGGCGATAAAGATTATTTTTGATTTACTGATTAATCAATTCATTGATTATTTACTTAATTATTATTGATTTATTAATTACTTATCCATTTTATTTGTCGCCCTGGCAATATCCCGGGCGAACAAGTGATTTGGCTATAAAGAGTATTTTAGCCGCATCTCGTGTAGCGAAGGTGGCTCGAAGAGAGCTCGGCCTTCTTCTTCTTCTTCTTCTTCTTCTTCTTCTTCTTCTTCTTCTTCTTCTTCTTCTTCTTCTTCTTACAAAACCTTTAGGACTCGGCTCTTTTATATATAGGATCCGGATCTCCTTAAATACTAAACACCTGTACACATCCTTGCATTGAGGGTGCCTTTTGAGAGCGTCTATCATGAACTTTTAAATATATTCGGACATTTGCTTTAAAGTTTCGAAAAGTTCACGTTACTATTTAAAGATTATTCCATTTAATGTATTGTAATTTCGTAAATACACAATTTTCTCGTCATGAACAACAATCGTCCATGACGGGTGTCACTATTGGCTCAATCAAGGCACGTGACGAAATATCGGAAGTTGTTTTTTTGTTTGTTTTTTTCCTTCTTCTTCTTCCTCTTCTTGTTCTTCTTCTGGTGAAGACAAAACCTTTAGGACACAGCTCTTGGACACATTTGTCCTTGTTGATTTATTGATTAATCAATGAATTATTTTATTTCTTGCTTTCCGGGCAATAAATATCTCGGTCATCCTTTGAAGTAGGAAGCTGAAATTTGGGGACAAAAGTGAAGATGTTCTTTGACAAAAGTGTTATTTTTTATTTTTTGATTAATAATTTAATGGAATAATTAGTTATTATCGATTGATCAATTATTTATTTTATTTCTCATCTGGGTAATATCTCAGGCACATTTTGAGCTCGGAAGCTGATATTTGGACACAGCAGTGAACAAGTGATTTGGCTAAAAGGGTATTTTTAATTTAATTGATTAAATTATTTTCTTTCTTGTTTGTCTGGGCAATATCTCAGCCATCCTTTGAGCTAGGAATCTGGAATTTCAGGACAAAAGTGAAGATGTACTTTGGCGAAAAAAGTATTCCTTATTTTTTGATTAATCTATTTAATTGATTAATTCCGTAATTATTATCGATTTATTAATTACTTATTTATATTATTTCTCATCCTGGCAATATCTCAAGCACCTTTTGAGTTAGGAAGCTGATATTTGGACATGATGGTGGCCAAGTGATTTGGTTATAAAGGGTATTTTTGATTTATTGATTAGTCAATTAATTTTTCAATTAATTCTTTCTTTTCAAAAAGTTACAAATTTGGATGAAACAGTGGTGGTTTAGGTATGCTATCAACCAACTGATTCAGAAAATAATTATTTTACGATTATTATTTATTTTAATTCTGCAATTGATCAATTAATCAATTATTGTATACCGTTCCCTCCTAATTCCAACTCCATGTGTTGCAAGGCGGCATTGTTTTTTTTATTTATTTAGCATGGGGCGGTGCACTTTGAATGTACCAGTACTTGTTTTTGATATTTTTCCCCATTTCCTTACAAATGACAAGTATGATATATCCATAAACCATACTGTGCTAGTATATGAGTCTCGTGATTCCTGATGCGTTTTTAATATATGTGCCTCGTTTTAAGCCGATGGACTTGGCATTTAGTATTTTATTTCAAAAAGAAAAGGTTTCTGTGCTCTGCTTTTCCAAATGAGCTTTCCTATTACTTGTAACAAAGTTTTCCTTTTTTCTGGGAATCACCCCAGCAAAACCGTTGGCAATCAGGAAAAAAAACCCTTATCGTCGCTGGACATTTTGCTCTTTCCATCTTAAATATCCAAATAAATCAGGCAAATGGGGAGGATTAATCTCACTGCTGGCTTTCCTCTGCCCTGTGGTGCTTAATGGCAATTCAACCCTATTTTTGGCTTCCTCCTGCACACCCTGATTTATTAACCCGCTACCAAAGGGACAGGAGAAGCAATTGTAATGTGTGTGTGTGTGTGTGTGTGTGTGTGTGTGTGTGTGTGTGTGTGTGTGTGTGTGTGTGTGTGTGTGTGTGTGTGTGTGTGTGTGTGTGTGTGTGTGTGTTGTGATCCATTCTCAGATCTAATGTAATCTACATATACCCAAGGGAAACTCTGCAGTTAAGTGCTCCTTCCAAAAAATTTTCCACAATGAAATTGGAGCCAAGTTGTCCAATTTATCTGTAACACGTGAAGCATGCACATATTATTTGCGCCATTTGTGGCCACAGTAAATTGTACTTCAAGATAATATTCTCAGCATTTGCAGCTCACATCAGACCACAGGCTTGGCTAGAGCCCCCCCCCCCCCAAGAAGACTTAGGCACAGTTTGACATAAAATCGTTCAGTTAAACCAAAATATTTCATGTCTAACTTAACTCATTGATTTTATACCTTGAATGCAAATTACGTGCAAGTTAGCCATGCCTGTTCCTCATGGTGTCTTTTATCCACACCCTAATTCACCTGGAATCTACATGGTTTATTCTTAGGCGCTGAAAAAATTGTCACACTCATGCAGCTTTGCACAGCAATGAAATAGGATTATATATTCTGTATTTGTTCCCAAAATGCAATTTTAATCTACAAGGCAATCTCACTCAGTGGCTTGTTGTGTGAAAGCGATCGGCTGAACAAATATCCTGGTGAGGCTCAGCATTGTTAAACGATGTGCATTGTTCATCTTGTATCTTGTTTGTTTGTTTGAATTAACATAAGGCGTCACGAAAAACAAGAAGACAGGAGGGAAATTTTTTTTAACACCTCCGCTATGCCTTGAGCTGGGGTAGAGCATGGACAAACATGCACTCACACGCACATGCACACACAAACACACACACGCACACGATTTATCTTGTATAAAATGCAAATGTATTTACACTTTCAACCCTGTTGCACATTTTGATGTTTGTGTTTTAATAAGAACACTTACCTACCAGTTCTAATAAATACAGTTAAATAGTCCAAATTGCTCCTGGGATTGTTTTAATCGCTTTAGACGATGCTTGATCAACGCCTTTGTCCACTTGTCTTCTGTACTCTGGCACTAATCTAACTGGCCAGGAGTTTGTCTTGCTTGCAATTTTAGATATCTGTAGCCTGCAGCTGGTTAGTATCCTTCAGTTCTGCCCTTTGTTGATGAACAGCACTTAATTTCTGCTGCAAAGCATACATCTCGGTTGTCCAGGTTTTGTAATAAGACCTGGGCATCCTGATATTCTGGGTTTTCAGGCATATCTTCTGAGTTATCTTGTCTGCTGTTCTTGTTTTTGGGATTCTTGTTGTTGATCTGCTATGAACTGAAATAATCTCACCCAGGACTCTTTTTATCCCTCATACCCACAAATTTGACAATATTCCCTGCCGTTTATAAAGAGTGGTTTGAAAGAAAAGCTGTGTTGAAGGTGTGTGATGTACAACATAAGACAATGCAATTTTGTCAGAGATATTTCACCTGGACACGTTCACACCTGTGAGAGTGAGCTTGCAGAAAAGCTTGATCTATCACGCCATGTTGCTGTGGCTCCAGCTGGAGACCCCCCTCATCAAACTGAAGCATTATCTGTGCTGTCGATCTCTTCGACCAGGGTCCTGCATTTTTAAAGACATAAATCTTACACAAAAGAATTCACGCAAACTTTACTTTAATACACCTACTGTTGCATACTGGAATGGGAAGATAATTTTCATGATTTTGTAGTCAGGTCAGAGCAATGGTCTGACATATTAGGGATGGGGTATTTGCACACAATGATCAGACAAGAAATTAAAAGGATGGTGACAATAGCATGATGGTCCAACTAACTTTTTATTGTGTGCGTGCTGTCTTACATGTAATAACTTATTTGTATGATGGATACTACAAAAGCCTCCCTCACTGACGGCACAGGGTTCATATATTTATTATGTACTCTTATTTATATTTCAACTAGTACGGGCCCGTAGGGGTAGCCGTAGGTACGGGCCCGAAGGTGCGTGCCCGTAGGTGCGTAAACGACGACTGGATTGGGGCATTTTTTCACCACCCCTCCCCTCTCACCCCTCCCCCCTCCCCATCTCTCGCTCCCTCCTGTCTCCCCCTCTCTCGTTCCAGTACCCTCTCTCGTGGGTGAGGCGTGCCAGTATCTGCAGCTTCGTTCCTTCGCTCTCGTAAACGACGACTGCATTGGGGCATTTTTTCAATGAGATCGGACCAACCGTATCATAAATGGCCATAATTTGGGAAACACCTGGGAAACATACTCAGGTCCCCAGCGTCAATTGTGACGTCATATCAAACGAAGAAGAATTGTGACGCCTCCTCTCTCTCGCCCCCCCCACTCGCTCCCCCCTCTCTCTCACCCCCACTCTCACCCCTTTCTCGCCCCCTCCTCTCTCCCCCTCTTTTGAATTGTGACGCCTCTTCTCTCTCACCCCCCTCTCTCCCCACTATCTCGCTCCCTGTCTCTCCCCCTCTCACCCCCTATCTCACCCCTCTCTCCCTCCCTCTCTTTACTCCTCACTCCCCCTCTCCCTCCCCCTCCACTCTCTCCCCCCACTCTCTCCCCCTCTCTCACCCCTACATTCGCCCCTCCTCTCTCGCCCTTCTCTCTCTCTCGCCCCCACTCCCACCCCCTCTCCCGTCCCCCTCTCTCGCCCCTCTCTCTCGTCCCCACTCTCTCCCCCTCGTCTCGCCCTTCCTCTCTCTCCCCCCTCCCCTCTTGCCCCCACTCTCCCGTCCCCCTCTCTCGCAGATATTGGTCGACAGATAAATGGCCGTAACTTGGGAACCGCTCGTCCGATTAATATCAAATCTCGAAAAGGCACATCCGCAGGTCCCCAGCAATATTCCTGGCAAGTTTCAATCAGATCGGACCGTCAATCGTGCAAAAAAAAAAATAAACATTAATTTTGACGTCATTCGTGACGTCATAGCACCGTGTCTTGTCATTGGTCGACAGATAAATGGCGTAACTTGGGAATCGCTCGTCCGATTAATATCAAACCTTGAAAAGGCACATCCGCGGATCCCCAGCAATATTCCTGGCAAGTTTCAGTCAGATTGGACCGTCAATCGTGCAAACAAAAATAAATAAATAAAAAACATTAATTGTGACGTCATTCGTGACGTTATAGCACCGTGTCTTGTCATTGGTTGACAGATAAATGGCCGTAACTTGGGAACCGCTCGTCCGATTGACATCAAGCCTCGAAAAGGCACATCTGCGGGGCCCCGGCAATATTCCTGGCAAGTTTCAATCAGATCGGACCGGCGGTTGTCGAGAAACGGCGGTCGCAGACAAACAAACAGACGGACAGACAGACAGACAGACAGACAGACAGACAGACAGACAGACAGACAGACAGACAGACAGACAGACAGACACAGAGATTGCTGGAATTATAGATAGATGTCAAACATGAAATCAGAGCCATCTCCCTCGACATATTGCGTGCCTTCAATATGGTCTGGCACCCTGCCCTGCTCACCAAACTCTCTTTTGATGGTATCCAAGGACATCTCCACTCATGGCTCACATACTTCCTCTCCTGTCACAGCCAACATTTGGTCCTTAATGGAGTTCTCTCATCCCCTTTTTGTGTCCAGGCTGGAGTACCTCAAGGCAGCGTTCTGGGCCCAGTTCTTTTTCTGGTTTTCATCAATGATCTCTCTGACTCTGGAAAATCCTTTTATCTCTTTGCTGATGACCCCACCCTCTGCCATACCATCTGTCATCCCTTAGATCGGGCTGTTAGAAGAAGCAGCAGCTTCTTCGCTCTCTGCAGATCTCGATAAATTTCACACTCTCACTATGTCTCTCTGAAAGGACCATCTGAACCCCCCCCCACCCCCTCCCATCTACTCTCTCAACAATTCTCTTGAAGAAGTCCTTTCCTACAAGCTTTTGGATCTTCCTATCTGCCATGATCTCTTCTGGAAAAGCCACATTTCCAAGCTGGCCTCCAAAGCCAGTCGCCGACTGGGCATCCACCGTTGCGCAAAGTCCTTCCTTGGCACACCTGAGCTCCTGACCACATACAAAGCTTTCGTCCACAGCCTGATGGAGTACTGTTCTTCTCTCTGGGCTGGTGCTCCCACCTCTCACCTTTCTCGGCTTCACACTGTAGAAACCAAGGCATTTAGAATCATTGGTATCTCCCGCGTTGAGGTGGAGTCTTTAGGTCTCTCACTCTCTCACTGCAGGCAGGTCGGTGGTCTTTGTCTTCTACCATCTCCTCTTCAGCCTTGCGATCTCTTTTTTTAATAGATTTATTACAACAGCTCTATCATAGATTTATTACAACAAGCAGGAATTGGTGGGAGAACTAGCGGTTGGGAAATTCAAACAGAAATGGCAGGAAAACCCAAGATGGGCATTGCAAGCAATTTCACACTATTTCCAAGCATGCATACATTCACCTTATCCCCTACGCAATATACCCACCATCAGATGCCTTGTAACAATTACTTATATTAGCACTTCTAAACAAAAGGTGCCAGACACCCGAAGAAATGAGCGTGGGTAAGAAATTGCATGAGAAGAGAGAGGTAAGAAATTGTAGCGGTCAGAAAGAAAGTGTGGGGTCATTAGCGTGCCCCAGATGTACCTTCCACAACCTGGTCGGAATTGTGGGCGCCCAATGGTTATGGATCCCTGCTCACCTCCCACACACTCTCTCCTCGGTCTCTCTATCCACTATGTTCGTGCTGGGCACACTCGATGGTCTTGGGCTGGCTCAATGGAATGTATAGCTGAGCGGGAATATCGGCCAGTGAGGTGAGGAGAACAGCATTGGTGTAAGCGGGCGACTTAGGTACAGCCGGGCTGTGTTGAAGGTGCGCTGGGCTTGTGTGGCATCCATATGTGTTATGTAAATGCCACGACAAATGTGAAAGAGCGAGTTTGAAATGTAGAGAGATAACGAATGGAAAGAATGAAGAATAAGAAAGATGATGAAGAAAGTTGGAAAGAAAACTTGGAAAGATAAAGAAAGCGAGCGAGTAAGTGAATCTCCAATCTCATCTCTCATATGCCTTGAAATCCCTCACGTTTCATCTTTTATGGCTCTCCCCCCTCCCTCGTTCCATGGCTTTGAGACCACCCCATTGATGCGGGCTAGTGGGGGCAGTTGGGGCCCCCACTGGTGGTGAATGGTGGGGTTCTATCTCTCTGCCCGGCAACTGAGTTTGATTGGTCAAAAGGGGATCTTCTCAAAGGTTCTGTCTGGGAAGTGGAGGGGCAAGAACTTAGCGCCCACCTGTCAAGGGTGATGCATTGCTTCCATTTGTTTGGAAGTGGGAGGTAGGCTATTGAAGGCAAATGAGGCAGTCCCAAGTCCTCCTCCTTCCTCAAGCCAATCATCCTAAAATATGCAAATTGGTATCTGTCTGTCTGTCCACGATACATTTGGTCGTTACTTATTCAATCTCAGCCAAACTTGACAGAAAGACTAAAGGTCACATAAAGGGGAATGATGTTTTGACATCAACTCACCTGCTGAAATACATACCATACATGCATACATACAGTACTGTATGTCGAAGAAAGATGTTAAAGGAACAGCGACATAGACATTATTAACAAAATAAATCCTAAAGGAAATAATAAATACTTGAACAAAATGCCAGACTATTTTCAGGTTCCCTAGAATCTGTTGAAATGATGGGATCAGGGAAATCATGAGGGTGTGCAAAGGAAGGTGCAGAGGGTCAAAGTAAATGGACAAATCAGACTGGATTGGTGTCGACAGTGGGATCCCAGAAGGAAATGTTCTCGGTCCAACAATGTTCGTTCTATTCATCAAGGATAGGCCGGACACAATACTGAGCCACATGCAGATGTGTGCTGATGATACGAAAGTCTATGGTCAGGCCTCAGATGCTCCAGCTACATCCATCATTCAAATTGATCTTTACAGTGCTACAGAATGATTCCAGGACTGGCAGGTTCCCTTTAATCCTGCAAAGTGCAAGGCCCTTCATCTTGGCAGAAGGAATGCCTGTCAGAAGTATAATGTGGGTGACTCAGAACTAGTAGAGGTACCTGACGAGACTGATTTGTGTGTCATCGTCGACAGTAAACTATCCTTTCAAAGGCAGGTATCGACACAGGTAAACATGTCAAATAAAACCTTGGGCCTCATAAAAATGACCTTCACAAACCTGGACAATGAATCCCTGCCCGTACTCCTCAATATCTTAGTACAACCACTACTGCAGTAAGGAAATGCAGCGTGGCACCCTCGTCCTGGAACAGACAAATGAGAAAGTTCAGAGAAGAGCCACGAAGATGGTACCTGCTGGTCGTGACCTGCAATACCAAGAGTGACTCCGCAAGCTGAACATGTATTCATAATAAATATCATCATTTTATACTTACCCTGTGCATTGATAAGCTCCAGATATGACCTTCCCATCTGTGTTAAGAAGCAACTCAACTAGATATGGTGTCTCCCTCTGCAAAGTATACCTGAACATTTGTAATGAAAGCATCGTCTTTCCGATCGCAGACGTCCATTAAATAAATCACCAAGCCTGCCATGCTCACACGAGGTAACACCGCAAGGTTCAAAGTCCACTCACTGGCAGGGATGATCAGGGAGCTCGAGTAAAACGCGCCCGTCCACAGGCCTTGCATTGGCACACATCGTCAAGAGTTTTTGCAGTAGGCGGTAAGATATCATCTTTTTGGCCGAGTTGATCCAAAATTTCTCCAAATCTTTCATTGCTCAGAGGCAGATACTTTCTCTTTGATACTTTTCCAAGTACTTTGGGTTTCTTTCAGAAGCTTTGTGAGCAATTTTAGGCACAATCCTTATGTGGCACGTATAATATACATTCCTTTCCTCACCCATGACCGGGTCATGTTGCTAAGGGTTTCTGTGCATGCATGCCGAGCATTCTGGGGCAGATTATGTCATTTTGCAAGTCGTGTATTGACAGAATATATCCAGGTCAAGGGTTCACACCAACAGAGTATCAACCTAGACGAGGTCACACACTCAAGTTATTTGTCACACAATCGAATGTCATAGCAATATTTTTCCACCAATGAATCACGGAGGACTGGAACAATCTTCCTTCAGCTATGGTGAATGCACTCTGTAGATGTGTTCAAACAAGGTGTGTACAAATACTGGTGGGAGGTTTTGGGTGGTTTTTTTTGGCACAAAACAGGTTTTGTTACATGATGAATGAATAAACTTATTGGAAGAAGAATGGGAGAATGAGAGGAATGTTTCTGTGTTTCTGCCTTCACTGGCATGCATCCCTCCTTATTCTCATTCAAATTGTACCAAAACCTGTTTTGTGGAAATTGAGCTGTGAGGACACAAGTATATGCTTCCGTACAGGTACAGGTGATGATGATATGATGATTTATTGGTTCGCGGGCACCAGCAGTGACCACCATTTTCGTTGTGTCTGTGTGTCTGTCTGTCTGTCTGTCTGCTTGTGACTCTCTCCAGAGCATAGTTCCGTGACGCAATCTTGATGAAACTTGGACACCAGCTAGATATCATGGTCTAGTTGTGTGTTTTTGCATGAAGGGCGTCCCACGCCCCTTGTGGGTGGAGCCACGCCCACTTGGAATACATTTTTTATCGATTTTTTTTCTCGCAATTTCATTTCCTAGAAGCTGTGCGTAATGTCCATAAGTACAACATGTGCGTGCCCGTACGTGCAAAAAAAAAAAAGAAAAAAGAAAAAGAAGAATTGTGACGTCAATCGTGACGTCATAGCACCGTGTCCTGTCATTGGTTTGGTAAATAAATGGCCACAACTTGGGAACCACTTGTCCGATTAATATCAAACCTTGAAAAGGCACACACTCAGGGCCCAGCAATATACCTGGCAAGTTTCAATTAGATCGGACCAGTGGTTGTCGAGAACAGTGGTTGCAGACACACAGACATACACACAGAGATTGCTGGAATTATAGATAGATAGATATACATCTATCTATAATTCCAGCAATCTCTCTGTGTGTGTCTGTCTGTCTGTTGGATTCGCTATATATGCTAGATATCCCTTATTGTCGGGGTGTGTGTGTGTGTGTGTGTGTGTGTGTGTGTGTGTGTGTGTGTGTGTGTGTGTGTGTGTGTGTGTGTATGTCTGCAACGCGAGGCTCCACAGCATGAACCAGCGAACCGATTTCGATGAAACTTTGCCAACATGTGGAATATATACTGGGAATGTGCGCGTTTGAATTTCGTTGCCAAGCAACCACCTGTTGCTGTGCAGCGGCCGAAAAACCGCGTACAGTATTTTCAATACTTGTCCTTCAGTTTTGAATGTAGAGACGAGACTTCGGAATTAAACACTTCGAGATATTTAGAAAATTTTACTTGAGCCGATTTTTGATTGAGGTTTTATTTTTCAAATGGTAGTCCTTCAAAAATCAGGTGTCTATTTACCGTCATTTTTTATGAGGGGCTTAGGAAAGTGGGTGGAGCTTAGGGAAAGTGGATGTGGTTGAGGAAAAGTGGGAGTGGCATCGGAAAGTGGGAGTGGCGTATGAAAATGGGCGTGGCTTATGGAAAGTGGGCGTGGCTTATGAAAAATATTGTGTGGCTCAGGAGGTGTGGTCAAACAAGAGCATTGAGAGAAGTTTATCGGGTTTTCCGTGTATGTGTGTGTGTGTGTGTGTGTGTGTGTGTGTGTGTGTGTGTGTGTGTGTGTGTGTGTGTGTGTGTGTGTGTGTGTGTGTGTGTGTGTGTGTGTGTCTGCAACGTGAGGCTCCACAGCACAAACCAGCAAACCGATTATTTTCAAATGGTAGTTCTTCAAAAATAGGGTGTCTATTTACCGTCATTTTTTATGAGTGCCAGTTGGCAAAATATGCAATAGGACAAATCTTGCCAGGCAGAGGAACAATTGTATGTGAACCAATACGTCTTGGCAATGAATTAAATCTTCGTCAGTGGATCGGTCAGAATGAAAAGCATCGTATCTGGTGCTTCGATCCTCGCGACTCCCTCATGACCTACCAGCTTGTCTGTCTGTCTGTATGCGACTGCCGTTTCTCGACAACCACCAGTCCGATCTGATTGAAACTTGCCAGGAATATTGCTGGGGCCCCGCGGATGTGCCTTTTCGAGGTTTGATATCAATCAGACGAGCGGTTCCCAAGTTACGGCCATTTATCTGTCAACCAATGACAAGACACGGTGCTATGACATCACGAATGACGTCACAATTAATGTTTATTTATTTATTCATTTCCCCCCCCATGAATGACGTCACAATTCTTCTTCGTTTGGTATGACGTCACAATTGACGCTGGGGACCTGAGTATGTGCCTTTTCAAGGTTTGATATTAATCGGACAAGTGGTGCCCAAGTTATGGCCATTTATTTACCAAACCAATGACAGGACACGGTGCTATGACATCACGAATGACGTCACAATTATTATTTATTTATTTATTATCTTGCCAAAACGAAGTTTTTGCAAGATATGTTAGTCAGCTTGTATGTGTTTTTTTTTTTTTTGTCTGTAATCACGTATAAAAAATTCTGCAGAGCACAGTTATCATTGGAAATTTTTGTAACTTCGCATATCAGAGGCCTATAGAGGTCCCTTTCAGCACATAAAATTTTGAAGGTCAAGGTCAAAGGTAAAGGTCACTGTCGCAAATCAGGGGAGTCGACGAAACACTTATTTTTTGAGTAATTTTGATCGGATCGTCTTCAAACTTCATGGGAATATAGTTCATCGTCTGGCGCTCAGCTGATTAATTTTTGGTGGCGATTGGCCTTGACCTTCATGGTTAGCACCAAAGGTCAAACATATTTGACCCCAAGGTCAAATTTTCAACTTTTAGGAACCATATCGTGTAGTACCTCAAATTGAACACCTCGATGAGTGCTTTCTAGATATGTCAAGCTTGAGACATTATGACGTCATTTGGTGACGTTATGAGGAAAACACATATTTTTCATGGTTACTGTAGAACGATTCTCATCGGAATCTCTCGTAGGCAGATATTCCTCAAGGAGTCGCTCCTGGTGGATAGCAGCTCTGTTCACCTCAGTGTGACCTTAAATAAGTCACACGTGGTCACCTTTTGGCAAGATACGAACATTGGTTTATTGATTTGTTTTTTGTGAATACATTTGTGAATACATTTACAGAGAGAGGGGCGAGAGAGGAGGGGGGAGAGAGGAGGGGGAAAGAGGGGGGGAGAGGAGGACAAAGAGAGGGGGAGAGAGGGGGAAAGAGATGGGGGAGGGAGAGAGGAGGTGAGAGAGAGGGGGCGTCACAATTCAAGTGAGGGGGAGAGAGAAGGAGCGAGAGTGGAGGCGAGAGAGAGGGGCGAGAGAGGAGGGGCGAGACTAGGGGGGAGCGAGGCGAGGGCGAGAGACAGGGGGCGTCACAATTCTTCGTTTGATATGACGTCACAATTGACGCTGGGGACCTGAGTATGTTTCCCAAGTAATGGCCATTTATGATACGGTTGGTCCGATCTCATTGAAAAAATGCCCCAATCCAGTCGTCGTTTACGAGAGCGAAGCTGCACATACTGGCACGCCTCACCCACGAGAGAGGGTACTGGCACGAGAGGGAAGGAGAGAGGAGCAGGCGAGAGAGGGGAGAGGGGTGAGGGGGGGGTGAAAAAATGCCCCAATCCAGTCGTCGTCTGCGCACCTACGGGCACGCACATATAACTACACACTAATGCACTACATATTGAAACGTTTTATGAAATAACACAAAGAGATCGACGTTCAGTATGTGGAGAAACAATTGGTTAGATCATTGCAGCTCACACATGTTGTCGGATTTCCAATCACACTTCAAAATCAGTTTTGTTCAGTGAAGACAAACAAACCGCCGCCACCTTGTCGCGTGCACTGATTTATGGGTAACAGCCGACTGATGACGGTTATTGCAACACTCGCTCGATAACACCATCTATTAGCACTGAGGTAACTGTACTACAAACACTGATCATCGTATTTTTTTTTTTTTTTTTTTTTTTTTTTTTTTTCTTTCTCTCTCTCTATATCTCTCTCTTTGTCTCTCTCTCTCTCTCTCTCTCTCTCTCTCTCTCTCTCTCTCTCTCTCTCTCTCTCTCTCTCTCTCTCTCTCTCTCTCTCTCTCTCTCTCTCTCTCTCTCTCTCTCCTAGTTTTATGACAGTTGTTGACGTACTTCATAATCATGGGGGTGCGGCGCTGGAGCGCGGGTCTCAAGAGGAAGTGAAGCTGCAGTTGCTACGCAACAGGAACGCCGCGTGCTGACGTCACTCTCCGTTCATGGTTGCTTTCTCAGGCTTCACGTGTTCAGTCCATGAGACGTAACATCCGATTCCACAATCATGTGATAACGCTGAAGCGCTTTTCTGTTCACAAACGCTTTTGGCGTCGCGCACGTCACATACATTTACAGGCAGTAAAATATGGATGGACATGTGAATAATTCAGAAGGGCATGTGATAAGGGAAGAAAGAGTATTGACGATACAGGGGGTTATTAATTTGCCTGGGATAGATCGAGTCTGGAAGAAGAGCAAGGCGGAGCAAATGAGGATTTCCTATCTCTTGTCTTTGTCTCCAAGTCTCTAAGATTGCTTTTCATCCCAGTTCGAAGAGAATCTGACGAGGGAAAGTGCACTGTTCAACCTCTTCTGAGTAAACAAGCTCAAATGAGCAAAGATCCTCGTCCTCTTAATGATGACGTCATAAAACGAATATGACGTCATTGTGACGTATCAGGTTTGCAATAAATTATCTGTCCTAATGCCCGGCTTGATTCCCGCAAATAAAATTCAAACAGCTTGCCTAGTTTCGGAGATAATGGTATAGGCGATTTCCATTAGCGGCGATATTATGACGTCAACTTTTTTTTTCTCGGAAGAATTTCAAAAATCGGAGAAGGTTACTGCCTGCGCGTGGGCTTTCTGCATATACATGGCAAGTTTCACGAAGATCCGATTAAAACTCTGGGTTGTGAAACAAAAAGTCAAAAAATAGGAATGACATCATAAAAATTGATATGACGTCATAGTGATGTATCATATGTGCGGTAATTCATCTCTGCTAATGCCCTGTTCGATTCCCACAAACAGAATTCAAAAAGCTTGCCTAGTTTCGGAGAAAATTTTTTAGGCGATTTCTAATAGCGGAGATATTTTGACGTCATAACTTTTTTTCTAGGAGGAATTTTCAATATCGGAGATGGTTACTGTCTGTGCAGGGTATTTATACATATACATGCCAAGTTTCAGGAAGTTTCGATGAAAACTGTAGGATGTGAAACAAAAAAGTCGACAAGAAGATGAACAACAACAACAACAACAACAACAACAACAACAACAACAACAACAACAACAACAACAACAACAACAACAACAACAACAACAACAACAACAACAACAACACCGTGAGTAAGACTTGGAGATCCTCCACGAGGATCTAAAAATCGCACCATGGTGGAGGTGGAGGTGGGAGAACAACTGGGGGACAAAGGAGCACAACGGTGTAAGCACGACTCCATTGTTGAGATGTGAAGATCGGAGTGGTGGTGTCAGGTTGTTGGATTTTCGGTGGGAAAACTTTGAGGGTTTGAGAAGTGATTTTGGGGAACTTTAGCGATTGGGTTAAGTTTAATGAGTGGGCGGTCTGCAATGGGGAAATGGGTAACCATTCAATGAGAAAATATGTAGGGTACAGAGTCGTAGGTATATTCACAGTGAGGGGTAAATGTAGAGGCAGAAAGAGACCAGGGTGGATGAGTATGGAGGTACGTATGGTGTTTTTAGCACAATGATGAGGACACATGGAGAGAATCAAACGCTATTTTATTTTATCAAAGCAGGCCTCACTTGGCCGAGCCAACAGAGGCCTCACTAGGCCGAGCCTAGAGCGGCCTCACTAGGCCGAGCCAACAGTGGCCTCACTCGGCCAAGCCTAGAGCGGCCTCACTCGGCCGTACACGATACTAAAGTACACAGTGTAATTGAGGATAAACAGAAAGGATTCATCAACAAGTCAGTGGACTTCTTCTGTCGGATGGCCTGGCCACTCGATTGGCAAAATACAACGCAAATCCTCAAAAAAAAAGAGTCGATCAAGATATAAAACTTATAAACCCAAAAATTACCGACCAGTCTTCTGGGGAGAATCCCCCATCCAATAACAGGTCATTAAATTTTGGGATGTAATCGCTTAACGAGAAATATGAGAAACCTAAAAGTGCCTGTTTGTTATTCTTTCGGTCTTCTTTTTCCTCCTTTTCTTCTTATTCTTCTTCTTTTTATTTTCTGACGGTCTAACTCAAAATTGGTTTAAGCTAAAATATTTAAAGAGCTTGAAAATATTCCACGAAAAGTACACAAAACTGCATTCCTTTGTCAAGGAAAATGGAGGGAACAGAGAGGTTGGCAGTACTACGATGGTCAATCAGACTGATGGGGCAGGGCTGCGAGACACGTTTAACCAAGGGCCAATCATACCGATATGGGTGTGGATAATGGTGTCATATCAGGGTTGTGTGTCTATGAAGTACATACTATGGAAATGTACTGTGAAGAATGAGAGTGTACTGTCTATCATCAAGATATAGATCAATTACTGCACCATAGTCCCAAGAAGGTAGTCAGGCATAACAATACCATCTCAAGCATGCACGCACACACACACACACACACACACACACACACACACACACACACACACACGCACGCACGCACGCACGCACGCACACACACACACACACACACACACACACACACACACACACACACACACACACACACACACACACACACACACACACACACACACACACACACACTGTACTAATAATACACATGCATGAACTATATCAAATGCCTCTTTGTTATGGAAAGACAGTGAACATAGTACATCTAGACATTAAGGCATTTGATAAGGTACCACATCGGAGTTTGTTAGCCAAGGTGAGGGCTTGTGGAGTGGCTGGTCAGGTAGCTAATTGGATTGCAAACTGGCTTAGTGGTAGAAAGCAAAGAGTGGCTGTGAGTGGGAGGATGTAAGTAACGGGGTATATCAGGGATCAGTACTCGGACCATTACTATTCATTATTGACATCAACGATTTGGATAATGGGGTAAAGAATAAGTTTTCCAAATTTGCAGATGACACAAACCTTGGAGGTGAGGTGGATAGCAGAGGGGGTGGTGATCAGATTCAGGAAAGTATTGATACTTGTACAGATTGGGCAGAAGATTGGCAGATGGAATTTAACCTGAGTAAGTGTAAGGTGTTGGGGATGGGGAAGAACAATGAAAATAGATTACAGGATGCAAGGGGTAATTTTGGTGCGTATCACACAGGAGAAGGATCTGGGGGTGGTAATAGATATGGGAGGTAAGCAGGCAGCACGGTTCCAGGCAGCGAAAGGTAAAGCAAATCGGGTTTTAGGTTGTATTTGGAGGGGGATCAGTTATAAATCAAAAGAGGTGGTGTTAACATTGTATCGGAATTTAGTGAGGGCCACATTTAGAATATTGTGTGCTGTTCTGGTCACCACAGTTCCGGAAGGACATAGATGCCAGAGAGAGGGTTCAGCGCTGGGCTACTAGATTGATTCCGGGCCTAGCTGGACTCAGCTATGAGGAGCGGCTGAAGGAGACAGGATTTTATACACGAGAAAGGAGGCGGTTACGAGGAGATATGATGGAGATGTTTAAGACAATGAAAGTTATCGATGAAATATGTGTAGATGAATTATCAACAGAGTAGCCAGTGATATGACCAGGGGCCATAGCTTGAGAGTGAAGAAGAGGAGAGTTAAGACGGTAGCAAGGCAGGGGACTTTTACTCAGAGAGTAGTTGATGCATGGGATGGTCTCTCTGGAAAGGTCGTGGCAACAGAAACAGTAAATAAGTTTAAATTAGAATTCGATAGGTACCTGGAAGTTATGGAGATAGAGGGGTTGGTGATGTTGATAAGACTTTTAGGGAGTTTGAGCATTGATGGGTGATTGTGTGCAAGTGTACAGAGTGCCGTTGGTGGGGGTCTTGTCAAGGGGGGTTGTGTGGTTGATGTTGTGTTTTTAACCAAGCCTATGCTCCCTCTGCGAGGGGAAGAAAAGAAGAGAAAATTACAAAAACCACAAATTTGTATCTTGCCAAAACGAAGTTTTTGCAAGATATGTTAGTCAGCTTGTATGTTTTTTTTTGTTGTTGTTTGTTTGTCTGTAATCACGCATAAAAAAATTCTGCAGAGCACAGTTATCATTGGAAATTTTTGTAACTTCGCATATCAGAGGCCTATAGAGGTCTCTTTCAGCGCATAAAATTTTGAAGGTCAAGGTCAAAGGTCAAGGTCACTTTGTCGCAAATCAGGGGAGTCGACGAAACCCTTATTTTTTGAGTAATTTTGATCGGATCGTCTTCAAACTTCATGGGAATATAGTTCATGGTCTGGCGCTCAGCTGATTAATTTTTGGTGGTGATTGGCCTTGACATTCATGGTTAGCGCCGAAGGTCAAACATAGTTGACCCCAAGGTCAAATTTTCAAGTTTTAGAAACCATATCGTGTAGTACCTAAAATTGAACACCTCGATGAGTGCTTTCTAGATATGTCAAGCTTGAGACATATGACGTCATTTAGTGACGTTATGAGGCAAAAGCATATTTTTCATGGTTACTCTGTAGAACGATTCTCATCGGAATCTCTCGTAGGCAGATATTCCTCAAGGAGTCGCTCCTGGTGGATAGCAGCTCTGTTCACCTCAGTGTGACCTTAAAGAAGTCACACGTGGTCACCTTTTGGCAAGATACGGGTCACCCTAAGGGTGACATTGGTTTATTTTATTTTTATTTTTAATTTCACCAATGAAAAACATAAGGTAACACAAGTACCCATCAAGGGCATGAAACTCGTTGGGGGTCAATCCACTGGAAACAGTAACACGCGAAGTTGTGTAACCTACCAGGATTGGCAGTACCAATCGGCATTCGTGGTCAGTTCGCAACCTGCTGGAACGTAGAGTTATCTGTGCCTGGCGCCCTCTGGACCGGGTGTTCAGGAGGAATCCGAGTGCTTCCCCTCGTGGTTGAACTTGAACCCTGGATCTGTCACAATTTGTTGCCTGAGAGTGGGACCACCTGACTCCATAACATCGGGAGTCAGGATTATGAAAATTCAAAATTATGACTGAGCATGATTGGGGTGCAAATTTTAGTTAAAAAGTAATTGTGTAGGTATGCCGGACCAAGGCGAGCAGATCATCTAGGTGTGCTTGGATGAGAATGACAAAATGGAGGAGGAACCTATGGTCCAGGGAATTGTATACAAGAATGATATTGAGGGAGAGTATGCAATGGCAATACCAACAAAGCTCGAAGACCCTAACCCCCATTCCACTGAAAACATGGCAAAGGATAGCAGATCGTCATCGCCATCACAGTCCGGCAATGATCGCATGATGATATTCATGAGACAGATGATGGCAAAGATGGAGTTCAGGCTGGAGATGATGGGCAATGGCTTAAGGCATGAGATGGAATTGATGGGCGAGGACCGAAGGTATGATATGCGCGAGGGACAGGCAGACATGAAGACAATGAGTGATGATGTGGCATGGAAATACCGAGCTGTATGGGATGATGTGAATGGAGTAATGGGGTGTGTGTATGGTGTCCTGGAAGAGATGAAGGCGGGTCAGGTCAAAATAACAAATAAAACAAGCAGTCATAGACTGGTACTTACGAAATCGTCAGCTTTACCTCTGACCTTGTCTAATAAAAGCTGTCTCTCGAGAAGGTAGCGACGCAAACCAGAAGTTTCGACAATGATTCTGTACCAAACCATCAAAAATCGTAACATCGACCGAAGCAAAAATCTCCATTTCTCCACGCAATTATTTAATATTATTTTATCAAAGTCACAAAACCGTAATATTCGGCCATCCACCAACAATCTTTACATAATCCGACGGCTTAGCGAGTCAGGTATGCGACGATAACCTTTATTGGGATAAAAATGACTTTTAAACACCATCTTTATCGAAAACACCGTCAGCGCGCACACGGAAAACATTTACGTGACTCAATGCCATCACTGCTCGAGCGCACTGCACCACATGACGAGCTGTGACGCGGCAAGTGAAATATTTTTTATACAATTTTAAACCGTCTCCAAAACATCCGATTTAATGAGTGGGCGGTCTGCAATGGGGAAATGGGTAACCATTCAATGAGAAAATATGTAGGGTACAGAGTAGTAGGTATATTCACAGTGAGGGGTAAATGTAGAGGCAGAAAGAGACTAGAATTTCGACAACCGAGTTTTAAGCGTCCTAAGCGATTGCAAAAACTGAAGACAAAATTAAAATTGAAGTTAAAACGAACTCGTAACGTCGACCGAAGCAAAAATACTCCATTTCTCCACGTGAATTTACAGAATTATGTTTGACCTCACTGTGACCTTGACCTTTGACCGATTTTGACCAAAATCTAATCAGCACGAGCCATCACCCTCCTGAATCACGTGGTGTAATTTGACATTGGTAGCTTCTTCCGTTCTCGAGTTATCGTGCCTACAAACAAACAAACAAACAAACAAACAGAAACGGAAGGCATCAATATACTTACGAAATCTTTAGATTTCATTAGTAACAAACAGAAACGGAAGGCATCAATATACTTACGAAATCTTTAGATTTCATTAGTAACAAACAAACACACAAACAGAGGACGGAAGTCATCAATATACTTACGAAATCTTTAGATTTCGTAAGTAATAAAATACAAACAGAGATAAAAGGACTTAAGGAAGGGGAGGAATAATAAAAATTACAAATCAGAGGTAATACGGAGGTGATAAAAAAATTGAAAAAGGCCCAGAAAGAAACCAAGGGGGGAACTGATAGCAGTGAAGTGAGTCGAGAAAGTGCAAGACGTTTGAGTTTGGCTGGTAATTAGGGTTTGTTCCACTCGTCTCTCTGAAGAAGCTCTGGAACTCAATCTATATAGACTTGACTCTCTCCACCTTAAATTGGGACTTTTGCCTCCCCTAAACCCCACCCCACCCCCACTCACATCCCCCCTCTGTCCGTAAGAGGAGTTGTGGCCACCCAGAGATCATCCCCTCGTACGTGATAGGTGCATTGGTATTCTGACCCCAATTGGCCCCTGTGATTGGCTCTCAGAGTTTTGGTGCGCTGCTTCCCTGTGATGGATCGAGCCATTTGGCATGATATTTGTGGTTCCAGGTGTTCACCAAACCAGTGTGGGGTGGTTTGGCGTAACATTTGCAGCGAGGGTTGGAAATAGCAGGGTGAGTGAGTGCGGGCTTTTTTGGGGAGTGTATGTGATGAGTAATGTCGAAAATGGATACAGAAAAGCATGTGGAACAAGAGCGAAATAGCTTTGCAATACTTATTCCCGATAGGTCCTGATGAATGTTCATTTATTTTGGCAGTGTATCATGGCACGTTCAGTGCTGAAAATAACAAAAATTGTAAAAACAAGTAAAAAAGACATAAAATTTCATAGCCCCAGTTGTTTTAGTAATTTTGCTGTCTGGAGTTAACTATTTACATATATATTTACAACTAAAATGGACGCCAGTCTACCAGTCAGCCATCTTAGATCAGAACGCAAAATAAAATGAAGTGCATGTGTAAGCCATCATGTACTTTGCTTGCGCCAAGTTTGAACAAAATCGGACAACACTTGTTTGAGCAATGGTTGGGGACACATTTAAGTAACAAAATGTCTGCCAGTCAGCCATATTGGATCTAATGTTGAAAAGGAATGATGTGCATACGTAAGCAATCACTCATTTTCTCGTGTGCTAAGTTTGAATAAGATTGGTAAATGCATGTCCAAGAAATGGTGAGGAAGTGTTAAACACTGGGGTTTTTTACAACTAAAATGGTCGCCAGTCAGCCATCTTTGATCGGGTCATGAAACAAAATGTCTGCCAGTCAGCCATATTGGATCTAATGTTGAAAAAAAATGATATGCATATGTAAGCAATCACTCATAATTATCTGTGTGCTAAGTTTGAATAAGATCAGTAAATGCATGTCCAAGAAATGGTGAGGAAGTGTTCAACACCGGGGGTTTTTTTTACAACTAAAATGGTCGCTAGTCGGCCATCTTTGATCGGGTCATGAAACAAAATGATGTGCTTATGTATATTATCAATTGTTGTCTTTATGCAAAGTACGAATAAAATCGGTCCATACATGTCCGATATATGGTTGCGGATGCACGCACACACGCACACACACGCACGGACACGAAAATCAAGACCAAATCCATAATCCCCTGTTTTGGACTCAGTCCAACGGGGGCTAATAACCCGATGTAAATCCATGAAGCAAAAGCATGTGTATGGCTTATGTGCATGTAAAATACATTATGTTTATATACTTGGGATCATTCCAATTGCACTAGGCCATGGACTAACACCCAGGCTTAAGGCCTGGGACCTGCCGATTCATGCGATGGTGGCACATGATTTTATTGGGGTGGAGTCAGGCCAGCTGTCCAGCCAATGGGTGTAAAGCAGTGGGGTGGAGTCAGGTCAGCTAAACACTGACCCACATAAAATATGTGATATCTATCTATAATTCCAGCAATGTGTGTGTGTGTGTGTGTGTGTGTGTGTGTGTGTGTGTGTGTGTGTGTGTGTGTGTGTGTGTGTGTGTGTGTGTGTGTGTGACCGCTGTTTCTCAACAACCACTGGTCCAATTTAATTTAAACTTGCCAGGTATATTACTGGGGACCCGAGTATGTGCCTTTTTAAGGTTTGATATTAATCGGACAAGTGCTTCCCAAGTTATGGCCATTTATTTACCAAACCAATGACAGGACACGTTGCTGCGGCCATTTATTTTTCCAAACCAATGACAAGACACGTTGCTGTGTAGGCGTGGCCAATGGGGAAAGGGCACCATTTAGTTACCGTGGCATAGGAGTGGCAATGGTCAATGGCAGCAAATGTCATGGCAAGCAAAGACAGGGAGGTAAACTTGATTTTAATTTGGATTTTAATTAACTCTGTGTGTGGAAGTATCACAGCAGTTGTTACTTCAATACAAGCGATAATTCGTTGAATGCATGTGAACATTCCGTACGGGCAGCACCACTTCCGGATTGTGATGACTCAATGTATTCTAATAATTTCTCGATTTCTTATGCGCATTTATAGATAAACACAATGCCCCAATCCAGTCGTCATTTACGAGAGCGGAGGAACGGCCTGTGTGGTTGTTTGAAAGTTTTTTTTTTTTTGGTTTGCACATACCCCACGCACGCACGGGCACGCACGTACGGCCATGCACGTACGGACACGCAAGGGTGAAGGAACGGCCTGTGTTTGTTTCTGGAACACGGTTTGAAAGTTTTTTTGTTTTTTTTTTGCACGTACGGCCACGCACCTAACTCATCGTTATAAAGTCATGTACCAAGTTTCAGTTGAATATGTTAAAGGGTATGGGGGAAAAGTCTGAAAACTACAGGTTGGACGCACAGATGGACAGATGGATGGAGCGAACCTTTCGTCCCCTCCAGTGAAACCGGTAGATGATTCATAAGAAAATTACACGTATAGGATTTCTAACTACACACTCGCAAGGCATACCTGTCCATATTAATACAATATACTTAAAAGCTAAATAGACTACAACAAGAGAACTAGCTTTATTCTCTGTGTATGTTTCTTTCTCCCCAGAGATTCAAATCCACAACAGGACGAAACATTGATGTGAGTGAGTGAGTGAGAGTCACTGGTTGAAGAAAGAACTTAATACATGTGGTAGGACAAACACCGGCTCCACAAGGTAGGGCCTAGTTTGCTGTTCCACCGTTTTAGGTACATATTTATATTTCATATGCAGAATGAAAATTCATATCCAGTGGGTCCACAGTCACCACGGCATTACGCTGAATGTAAGTAGCAGTCGAACCATCCTGTACGACCTCAAACAAGGATTAATGGGGCCAATGGACCATCATTGCCATGGTGCATTCCCAGGTTGATTGGGTTTTTTTTTGCTGCAGATTCAAACGTAAATCAAAAACCACGTGATGTGGTGCACCACTGCAAGCACGACGGCGGGAGTAAACATAATCCAGAAATATTACTGATTACTATTCATCAGCCATCGTATCATATCAGCCTTTTCATCATGGACGTGCATCCTGCCGTGTTCTGATCACCTTGTTGTCCGCGTAGGTTCAGTCGTGGGTCATGGTCATGGGTAAAGGACGAAGTGGGTCAGCCATCGGCCATTCGTCACAGGGTACGTGTGGCCTCTCTGATTGCTTAATTACTGCTAATCGGGCGTCCCTAAATGGGATGCACAGAGCGGGAGAGCCGAAGATTACCGCCATTAAACATGGCAAATGAGCGCCGTGTTTAAGGTCGTTAAAGTGAGCGTCAACAACCGCGACAAACCACACACGATTTATGAGAAGATCGAGACATGGAAAGGGCATGGGGTGCCTGTGGCGGCCACGTGCATGCACTTCCACCCCCCTCCCATGTGCTTGCACCTCCACCCCCCTCCCATGTGCTTGCACCTCCACCCCCCTCCCACGTGCTTGCACCTCCACCCCCTCCCATGTGCTTGCACCTCCACCCCCCTCCCATGTGCTTGCACCTCCACCCCCCTCCCATGTGCTTGCACCTCCACCCCCCTCCCATGTGCTTGCACCTCCACCCCCTCCCACGTGCTTACACCTCCACCACCTCCCACGTGCTTGCACCTCCAACCCCCTCCCACGTGCATGCACCTCCAACCCCTCCCACGTGCATGCACCTCCAACCCCCTCCCACGTGCATGCACCTACATTCCCCTCCCACGTGCATGCACCTCCATCCCCATCCCACGTTCTTGCACCTCCATCCTCTCCCACGTGCATGCACCTCCACCTCCCTCCCACGTGCTTGCACCTCCAACCGCCTCCCACGTGCATACACCTCCAATCCCCTCCCACGTGCATGCACCTCCAACCCCCTCCCACGTGCATGCACCTCCATTCCCCTCCCACGTGCATGCACCTCCAACCCGCTCCCACGTGCATGCACCTCCATTCCCCTCCCACGTGCATGCACCTCCATCCCCATCCCACGTGCTTGCACCTCCATCCTCTCCCACGTGCATGCACCTCCACCTCCCTCCCACGTGCTTGCACCTCCAACCCCCTCCCACGTGCATACACCTCCAATCGCCTCCCACGTGCATGCACCTCCAACCCCGTCCCACGTGCATGCACCTCCAACCCCTCCCACGTGCATGCACCTCCAACCCCCTCCCACGTGCATGCACCTCAACCCCCTCCCACGTTTATGCACCTCCAACCCCCTCCCACGTGCATGCACCTCCAACACCCTCCCACGTCCATGCACCTCGATCTCCCTCCTACATGCCTGTACCCCCCCCCCCCTAACGGTTTATTGATATCTCCACCCACATCTCGAGTTCTGAAAAGATGTCCCATGCGGCAAATGTCCCTCAAACCCAAACTCTCCATCAGCACGGATTTCAACCCACGCCTGCTGCAACCCCCTCCCCTTGCACCCACCCCAACTATTGGCCCAAATCACGACCCACAGACTTTATATGACATTTCTCCCCTGGAAGCCATGGAGCTGTTGGTGTTCGTGCTCATTCTGGGTCCACTTAACGCAGGTGACGGTCACACCAAGTTTTTCGACCGTTAATCAGGTTAAGCTCTTTGCATTGTGGGGAAGGTGGGGGGGGGGCATGGTCATCATTGGTTCTGTATTTATTACCTGTACTGCGGTAATTGTTGGAAGCTCGTCTTATGTTACCTGCATGATCATAAATTGAATGATATGAAACGTTGACGGATAAATGACGTCACAATTCGGAACCCCTCCCACTGCCTCACAGTCAGTTTATGGCTACTCGCAATTACTATATGAAGGATCTCTGTTCATTACCCCGACACCCGAAGGTGAAGGAGGTTATGTTTTCACCCCTCTCTGTCTGTCTGTTTGTTTGTCTGCTCTGTCTGTCTGTGTGCACGATATCTCAAAAAGTTATGGACGGATTCGGATGAAATTTGGAGAACAGGTTGGGAGTGTGACAAGGACAAATTGATTCGATTTTGGTGAAGATCCGAATCCGGATCTGGATACGAGAATTATTTAATTTATAAAGTGATTCTTCACCATTGAGAGATGGGGCCAAAAACGACATAGTGTCGTATAGCATGATATTTAAAAAATGTATTGGGCCAGATATGTTGTCATTGATCAGGTATTGCATGGTGGAGGTATGCGCTCTACCGAGTGCCCTTCTCGTTATTTACTGTGTCCCATGAATTGAAGCCGTGTATCCTTTACTCCGGTGCTGTCTTGATCTCCGCACAAGATGGTGAAAATGTAAGTTCAGGTATTCTGTTTCTTCCCAAAAGTGGACCTCTGGGAGTCTGGGACTGTACCCTGGCCAAATTTCCCTGCTCGTTTACACCGATCCTTCAAAGCCTTTGGGATTGGGCAAGCATGCAATGTGCATCGAGCGAAGGTTTAACCATATTGCCTCATTTGGATCAGTTCTGTTCTCGAACTGCCATGGCGACCTCAAGGTGCTCCATGGATCGTGAGCTACCAACGGGGCATCAGATCAAGATGTACCTATATCATTTAAGTCTGATAAACGTCACTGAAATTCCTTCGGAGGAATCAAGTAAACAATTGTTTTTAATTATTTTTATTTACAGTGATCCAAGTCTCATGGACATTTGTGTATTTTTACATGGATGATCTTCATTTAATATAATCATCATACTGTATGTGCTATCATATTGTAATGGAGTTATGGCGTATATGTATATGTATATGTATATGTATATGTATATGTATATGTATATGTATATGTATGCATCGTGTATGCATGCTGCCGAAACACCAATGATTGCATCTATAACAATAAAACTAGAGGGGAGCACTCGGTAGAGTGCAAAACCTCCGCCGTCAATACTGCTGGGTCACTTAAGTGAACCTGATATCCAATTCATTGTAGGTCAAAACGGATCACACTCTACTGAACCACGATTGAATAAACTAAACTAGATCGACGCGCATGTAGAAATGCCAAAAAAATAAAATCGAAATTTTTTTGTAAAAAAGTTGCAAAATGTTGTTTT
>NC_140970.1:86437119-86477119 GCF_056783735.1 Eptatretus burgeri | reverse complement strand
TTGACCTTTTGGCTAATGTTGACCTCAAAAATAATTGGTGGTTGAATTCAATGACCAAATGTGCAACTCCTCTTCAAATTTCAAGTCAATCTGATTAAAATTAAGGATTTTAGAAATACCACCTTAGTTGTTGACCTTTGGCCGATATGGACCTTTTGGTCTTTGCTGACTTCAAAAATAATTGGCGAGTTGAATTCGGTGACCCGAAATATAAATCCTCATCAAATTTCAAGTGAATTGGATTAAAAATGACGATTTTAGAAATCTGACCTCAAGATGACCTCTGACCTTTGACCTCAAAAGCAATAGGCTTCTCAGTTGACACTACCTCTACAACTTGGTAAAGTTTCATGACGATCGGTTTAGAATTGTGATCTGTAGAGGATTGACAGACAGACAGACTGACCGACAAACAGACAGAATAACAAAATGGATTGTCCAATATACTTGAAAAATCTTCAATTTTACAAGTAACAAACTCGAATGGCACTCAGTAGAGTGCATACCTTCGCCAGGCCGAACAGTTTATGTTTTGTATCCCACTGATATGCCGGATATGGATTTGTACCTCAACGAAAGTCTAATTGGCTTGTTCTTGTCGCCGAACCAACTCATCCACCGAGTTTTGCCATAACCCATCTGCAATGTTTTGAAATATCATGTTATAATATGTAGTTTTTGGCCCCAAATTTCAATGGTGAAGAATTACTCAAAAATATTTTTTAAACTTCTCGTATCTGGATCCGGATCTTCACCAAAATCGAATCATTTCGTCCTTGTCACACACTCAGCTTCTCCACCAAATTTCGTCCGAATCCGTCCAGGAATTTGTCATTTATTCATAGTGCCGGCGATAGCTCGCTTACTCTTTGCGAAGGACACCGTGGCATCTTTATCGTCCACCAACTCATGGCGGCAGACGGGATGCCCAGTTTGACGTCCACCCGAGGGGTGGTGAACACACTGATGCATCACCCTCCATGTGAAACACCAGCATGACAGTTCCGAACTGGAACAAGAATCGAACCCTGAAGCTGAGACAACTCAAAGGCGAATACGCAAACCTCTGGGGGTATCGTGCCAACCAAGGAATGAAATTGCAAATATTGATGCAGGATTCAAAATTTTAATTTATAAAATGTTGAGTCAACTGATTGCACATGAGCTCATCACTTTATTTTCCCAGGGCCATATATTTATTAGGGTTAGTGTGGATAGGCGCCATATATTTATTATGTATGCGAATCAATTTTGATTCACCTCGGTCCCCCTCTCCCCCCCCCCATTGCCCATACACACTGTGTGTATAACCTCAGCCTGGAGCACTACACCCGCCTCTGCCCCCTTCTCATTAAACAGAGCATGACTTTTCGGTGATGGTTTTGATGGAATCTTTTTCAAAGAAACGAAACCTTTTGTTGACCAAACATAACATGATGATGGGATCCCAAATCCAAATCCCATATACTAGGTTGATTTGTCCATTGTCTACAACTGTCCTTGTAATTCATTTCAAAGTACAATGCTGTCTCCTAATATCCTGCCACCTGTGCAATATCAGAACGAGCCTCTTCATTAACATTATAATCACCGAAAATGAAAGAATGACAATTTTTAAGCAAAGCATCAAATGTATGGCGATCCAGAATTTAATTATTAGTTATAATTTTAAAATTGTATGAATTATGCCACATTTAGGTTTCAGAATGCAGAAATACATGATTCATAGATTGCTGTCCATAGTTTACTTTGATTTACAAAGAGGAGCATAACATCACAGGACACTCAAATATGGGGTACTTGTGTGCTATGAGCTCTCCGTGATCAAATGGATCTCCAACAGTGTTCGGATGGTTTCTGGAGAGGATCCATTGTGGGTCCGGTGGTGCCATCACAATCAATCCTGCTAGCATCCAAGAAGTTGTGGGTTCAAATCTAGTTGAAGGCAGCATTTCAAGGATTTGGATTATTTGGCTGTAAGGGATTTACCTTGTCCATTCAGTAAAGAAAAACAACCCAGCTGGCTCATTAATGACTTCCTGGAAGAGGGGAATTTGCCTGCCCTGCTCTGCATGTGACATCATTCAACACATTGTGGCTGTACATTTGCTACTCTCAGGGAAACTTGGTATGGGCACTGATATACTATCTAGGAAAAGGTCATCACGATCATCAATGTACCAGAGGCGTGGATGTTGCTGAACCAGTCTCATGGCAAGGTGGTTTGACATGGCCTTAGCAGTGGTAGCCTGGGCAGGAATTTGGAATTTGGAATTTGGATTTTGCATAATTTGCTTTAAAACTGATTTTTTTAAATTGATTTTAAAACTGCATGACATTTCAAAACTGCCGTCCTGCCCTTTCTGTCCCCCGACTCTAACTTGCCGCTCTAGGCCGCAACATTAATCTCGAAGCCCATATTTTATTACCCTCGCCAAGTCTAAGTTTTAAGCTCTCCTTCAGTTCTTTGTCCGTCCTATTCTCCTCAATTCTTCTTTGTCTGTGGAATTGCCTTCGAGAGTCTGTCCTCTTATCTCCTTTCCATTAACTGTTTCACAACACTGCCAGTTGTCCCCTTGGTGGCAAAATGACAAGGTAGTTAAACGCAGCCCTTCGTCTCGTAATATCTTCTTTCGTACCTATCCATGAGTTTTTGTTGCGTCGCCAAATCCCCTGAATCCGTCGTTCACGCGGGAGTTCATATATTGGTGTCAGTGTCTCTTAATGTATGTGGAATCTAAACTCTCAACATTATTGGGATGTCCCAGTCTTGCTCCTTCCCTTCTCACAGTGTCTGACCATCCCCCCAGAAACTCCTGGGATGCACGCATTCTTCCACTACCTGTTTCCTGGTTAAACTCCCAACATCCAAGCATACTGCATATCTCCACTCTTTTGATCCCGTTTTGAAAAAAATTTGTATACTTAGTCAAGGCTCATGGAAGAGCGAGTACTGGTACACTGAATGGATCAGGATGCAACAGGACAACAGGAACAGCAGACACAGAGAGAGAGAGAGAGAGAGAGAGAGAGAGAGAGAGAGAGAGAGAGAGAGAGAGAGAGAGAGAGAGAGAGAGAGAGAGAGAGAGAGAGAGAGAGAGAGAGAGAGAGAGAGAGAGAGAGAGAGAGAGAGAGAGAGAGAGAGAGAGAGAGAGAGAGAGAGAGAGAGAGAGAGAGAGAGAGAGAGAGAGAGAGAGAGAGAGAGAGAGAGAGAGAGAGAGAGAGAGAGAGAGAGAGAGAGAGAGAGAGAGAGAGAGAGAGAGAGAGAGAGAGAGAGAGAGAGAGAGAGAGAGAGAGAGAGAGAGAGAGAGAGAGAGAGAGAGAGAGAGAGAGAGAGAGAGAGAGAGAGAGAGAGAGAGAGAGAGAGAGAGAGAGAGAGAGAGAGAGAGAGAGAGAGAGAGAGAGAGAGAG
This sequence comes from Eptatretus burgeri, assembly GCF_056783735.1. Classification (NCBI taxonomy): domain Eukaryota; kingdom Metazoa; phylum Chordata; class Myxini; order Myxiniformes; family Myxinidae; genus Eptatretus; species Eptatretus burgeri. The sequence goes on along the minus strand of NC_140970.1, from coordinate 86,473,708 downwards.
AGAGAGAGAGAGAGAGAGAGAGAGAGAGAGAGAGAGAGAGAGAGAGAGAGAGAGAGAGAGAGAGAGAGATATGGATGACCTGTATTAAGCCCATAGGCTCAGCTTTATTACAGGAGATTCCAACAATCTTGAAGGCCTTGGTTTCCATGTGTCAAACTGAGCAATATGTGAAGCAGGGGAGCCAACCCACAGGGGGGGGGGGAGCAGTACTCCATCAAGCTGCAGATGAAGACCTTGTAGGTGGATAGGAGTTCAGGTGTGCCAAGGAAGGATTTTGGTATGATGGAGGATGCCCAGTCAGCAGCTGGCTTTGGAGGCCAACTTCGAAAGGTGGTTTGCCCAAAAGAGATCATGTCTGATAGTGAGTGAGACCCAGGAGTTTGAATGACTGAACTTCCTCAAGAGGATTGTGAAGAAAGTAGATGAGAAGGTTTGTCAGAGGGTCCTTTCAGAGAGAGATAGTGAGAGTGAGATTTGTCAGGATTGAAATAGTATTCCAAGTATTTGAACAGCTGGCAGCTTGTGATTTTGTCAAGGTCTGAAGAGAGAGAGGGAAGAGGCTGCAGCATTCCTATTTGAAGGATGAGGGTGACAGTGTGGTGGAGTCATCAGTAAATAGATAAAGGGGATTTTCCAGAGAGTCAGAGAGATCATTTATGAAGATCAGGAATAGGACTGGGTTCAGAACATTGCCTTGAGGCACTCCAGCCTTAACAGGGAGAAGAGATGAAAAGATTCTGTTGAGAGCCACATGTTGGTTACGAGAATAGAGGAAGTCAGTAAGCCATGTGTGGAGTTGGCTGTGCCGTCTGGTGCAGTCGCAGAGTCAGAGTCAATAGGCAGAGTCTGGAGAGCAATGCGGAATGCCGGACTGTATCAAAAGCGAGATATGTCCAGAGAGATGGCCCTTATCTCATGTCTGACAATGAGGGCCATCATCCATTGTTGGGTGAGTAGAAGCAGCATGTCCAAGGTGGAGTGACCTGGTCTGCAACAAATTGGTGAGCTGCGATGAGGTTGTTGGAGAAAAGGAAGGTTTTCACATCAACTGCGATGATAGATTCCATGACCTTGCTGATGAATGGAAGTAAGCTGATCGGTCTGCAGTTAAGGGAATCAGTTTTTGCACCTTTTGATGTAATGCAGTGATGGTGGATGTCCAAGCAGATGGAAGATGAGATAAGGCAAATGACAGGGAGAAAAGGGCAGAGAGAGAGAGGATGTGATAGGGCAGCAGAGAAGGTTTTTAAGACACGTGAGATGATACCGTCCGGTGCAGTCAGAGAGTCAGAGTCGAGGGTTGAAAGAACATTCTCCACCTTCTCAGGTGCAAAAGATACAGAGCCCAGGAGCAGTTGGGTATGACAAGAAAGAATGGTACCGAGAGCGACGGGTTGGGAACACGAGATTTGGAAGTAAACACAGAATTGAGACATTCAGCCTTCTCAGCAGTTGGCTGTGATGCCATTTGACGAGAGGAAAGGGATGGAAGGGGTGCATACACCAGAGATAAACCTTACAAGACGCCACCAGGTTTTAGAAGAAGGGGAGAGAGAGAGAGAGAGAGAGAGAAAAGAGAAAAGAGAAAAGAGAAAAGAGAGAGGAGAGAGGAGAGAGGAGAGAGGAGAGAGGAGAGAGGAGAGAGGAGAGAGGAGAGAGGAGAGAGGAGAGAGGAGAGAGGAGAGAGGAGAGAGGAGAGAGGAGAGAGGAGAGAGAGAGATATATATATATATATATATATATATATATATATATATATATATATATATATATATATATATATATTCTGTGGAAGAATTCCCAGGCTGAGTTAATATCAGGGGTAGTTGATATTGAAGACCAGCCATGAAGGGAGATGGCTACCTGCAGTCCCTGCCATTCTGCCTGAGTGAACTGCCAGACTAGCCTGTGTTGAGGCATATCTCTGAGAATAGCCAGAGAGATGTTGACTCTCATGAGCACATGATCAGATGAACTAATTGGAGCAGAGGAAGAGCAGGAGACATTTGCAGGAAATTTTGTAATTTTCAGAATGGAGGATTTGCGATTTGAAGAAATCCAGGTCGGAAAGTTGACAGATTGAGTCGGTTCCATGGAGTCACAGAAGTCCTTTGCTGAAGAGCCATGCCTGATGAGAGGGGTACCAACACCCAGCCAAGTTTCCACAATTGAAATTGCCACACATGAGGAAGAAACAGCTGGGATGAGGACCTCAACCCCCATCCATGGGGGGTTTGTATCCCCCATCCTCCACCCCACTTATCAGCCTTCTCACATGGGTTACTTAAGGTCTTCCATGATCTTCGATACATATATTACAAAACAAACACACACACACACACACACACACACACACACACACACACACACACACACACACACACACACACACACACACACACACACACACACACACACACACACACGCACACGCACACACACACCTTAAGGCAGGATTAAAGGTCGACTATTAACACACCAGGACAGAAACTTCACATCCACACCTCATTGCACACAGATTTGTCACGGTGGCTACAGGTGTGCGTGTGTGCGAGCGATCACCTGTATAACCCCGGTCGCAAAACCTGCTTGCGTATGGCTGCATGGCTCATTGCATGATTGGCTTCTCCCTGGAGACTCACAATGACTGGTATAGTTGATTGTTTTTAATCAAGCAAAGTGGGAAAAATCGTTCTGAACGATCGGGACTTAAGAATTTACGATGTACGTGCATGGGATGCACTTTCACCATCGCAGTCACACAGTCATACAGGGGAGATGAAGACAAAGACTATTAAAAACTAGGAATTAATGAAGGGAAGGCCATGCACAGAACCCCTGTCAATGCGGTAATATATTTGTGCTTATCAAGCATTTAAATTCATTTTTCTTTCGTTATTTCTGAGAATATTAAGAATTATCACCTCGTGCCGTGAACATGTTGGACACATTTGCCTGCAGGTATCACCTCCAGATGCTGGAGGTGATTTTGTGTCTGCCTTGATGTCCTCAAGTCGGTTGACGAACACATCTCCGCTGAGCTTCTGTTTTGTGCTCTAAATGCATTTAAATCAGTTACAGACAAACTTGCTCTTGTTCTTGCCATATTCTCTTCATTTATTCTTAATTGTTCTTCTCATTGCTCCTCTGTCTCAAGAACTTACCCTTTGTGCATTCAAAATTCACGTTCTGTTTCAACTGGTCTGTACCTGAAGAAAGAAAGGATTGATTTTTTTCTTTTATCTGAAAAAGACTAAAAATATAACGTTGGTCAATGAATCAAAGATGAATTGTATTTAAATTTGGGAATGTAGGTCACAGTTGCTGAAGACGGAGCAAACAATGCCTAAAATCGGATTGGCACGGAGTAAAGTCCATGTCGAGATAAAAAGTAACGTGATATGGTCATATGGTGTGAAAAAAGAAAGGCATAGTGTGATAAAAAGTAGTGTGCTATGATGCAATAAAAGGGATGGTGCAATAAAAGGGATGGTGTGGTAAAAGTTATGGTGGGATAAAGGGTATGGTGTGATAAATGGTATGGTGTGATAAAGGGTATGGTGTGATAAAGGGTCTTCTTCTTCTTCTTCTTTCGGCTGCTCCCGTCAGGGGTCGCCACAGCGGATCATCCGTATGATCCGCATAGTGATTTGGCACATGTTTTACGCCGGATGCCCTTCCTGACGCAACCCTGGTCGCCTCTTACGACACAGGGATATGGTACACCTATTTTAACCGGGGTATACACCGGCCCAGTATACTGGTACTCATTTTGCCGACCTCAGAAGGATGACAGGCTGAGTCAACCCCCTGGTGTATTAATTCAGTGGCCGAACGGGGCTTGAACTCAGGACCTTTTGGATCCCAAGCCGCTGCCCTAACCACTGCGCCAACACCAGGTGTGTGTGATAAAGGGTATGGTATGATAAATGGTATAGTGTGACAAAGGGTATGGTGTGATAAAGGGTATGGTGGGATAAAAGGTATGGTGTGATAAAAGGTATGGTGTGATAAAAAGTAGCGAAGCTAAATGACTGAACATGAAAAAAAATAAAACAAGTTAGAACAGCTGTACACACAACGTCACAACAGAGTTTGTAAAGTTCGCCACTGGCACATCTGCAAAAACCTTCATATTCCAGTTCCAGAATATTTATGGGAAAATGAACCAAAAGCAATCACTGAAAACATTGAAGAATCGCTCACGTATGACCTTATGATCCCATCAGGCATGAACATCGAAAACAAAGCATTGTGACTGGATATCATACTTTGGTACAAAAAAAAGAGAAGAAGGCATTGCTAATTGAGGTGTTAATAATGGTGATTTTGGACGAACTATGCAGAAATCAAGAAAATGACCAAATACCAAGACCTCAAGCATGAAGTGAAAAGATCCTGGAAGCTGAAGAATGACAAAGTTGTACCAGTGATGACAAAGAACCTCATGGGAATGATGAGGAAGAACATCACAGAGATATTAAAAACCATCCTTGGGAATATCACGACAAACAAACTACAGTTGGAAGCCGTCCTGGACTCAGTAACGATCCTGAAGAGAGCCCTTGGCACAAAACTTTGAAAAGAGAAAACTTCACAGCTTGGTCCATGAATCGTGACCCCCTTACCGAAATGAAGGTGGATACTCTGAGCCTGGCCTTAGAGGACTCCATTCCACATTCTGAAACCCCATATGTAGACGCGCGCGCGCGCACACACACACACACACACACACACACACACACACACACACACACACACACACACACACACACACACACACACACACACACACACACACACACACCCACACACACACACACACACACACACACACACACACACGCAGCCTTTTATTAGTTCTGTGTGAGTTTTTATATATATATATATATATATATATATATATATATATATATATATATATATATATATATATATATATATACATATATATAGACTTTTATATTTAGTCTATATTTATATTTTAGACACACCACAGTAGACTTTTATATTTATATATAAAAAATATATATTAATATATATATATATATATATATATATATATATATATATATATATATATATAAATATATATATATATATATATATAAATATATATATATATATATATATATATATATATATATATATATATATATATATATACATATCTTGGCCTATTTCTATTTTGTATTGCTATGTGAAGAACCAGATGTAGGCTTGGAATCCTAGGGTCCTGAGTTGAAATACCACTTGCCATTGAATTAATACCAGGTAGGGTTGATTCAGTTTGTCATCCTTCTGAGGTTGGCAAAATGAGTACCAGCTTGCTGGGATGATTGAGCCATTCGAGTATCCTACAATAGCCCAGAAGACTGCTTCGGCAGCACCAATGCTCTGCACAGAGTATGGTCCCAATGGATTGATGGAATAACCAGATGGTTGCTTTGGGATTAGTGAGAAAGGTCAACTTCAAAGTTGGAACTATTAATGCAATGACGAATTTAAGCAGATCAAACCAGAGCGGATTTAGCTTTTGTATAAATGAATGGTGAACAAAGAAAAAAAAAATTCATTTGTCACCTGCAACCTGCCTTTACTGCCAAGTCTGTCAGCTCTATTTAATCCAGCTCTGCTTCACAGCAAAAATGGTAATGATCGCTACTGTCTCGAATCAACGTCATATTGAGTGCTCCATGTCATTGTGCATGATATTTAACTGTGATAATGATCAGTAGCTTGATGGATGGGTGGGTATAGCCTAACTGCATTGCTTTCACTGTTGTGGGTTGGATTCCCATGGCTCCTCAGAGAAAAATGCTTTGGCTGTTTGTTGACCTCTTGGTGCTCCATTTCCCAAAGGAGTCGTTCTCTCCATAATGGGTTGTGGTGCCCCCTCTTCACATCTGTCTCTCTTCGACTTTGTGGAATGTAAAGCCATCATCATTATTTGCTTCTCCCGTGATGAGGCTGAAGCACAAGACCTGTTGCTCTCACATTGCAAGCAGGTCAGTGGCTTCTGTTTTTCCGCCTCTCCATCAATCTAGTTTCCTCAGCTTTCTCAGCCCTCCAACTCTTCCCAGCTTCTGCAGGACACACAAGTTCCTTCAGTAAACCCTTTCTGCTTGTACTTTAAAAATCCAGACCTTCTGCACACCTCCACTAATTTCTGGAACCACCTTGCAGAGACTGCAAAGAGGAGAGTTAAGACGGTAGGTAGTCATGCAAGAATCTTTCACGAGTTACCCCGTGCAAGTGAAGTGAAAAAGGGGGTTACTCCATTCGTCCATCCATCCGTCTTTCTGTCTGTTATCAGTTTATAATCGTCAGTTTATGATGGAGGAACAACTTATAGAAATCAAATGTTATATTTTGAACATATAACATTTTGAACATGTTATAATCGTCTCCCATGTTATATTTTTGAATCGCAACATGATTAGGACAACAAGTTTGCCATTTCACCGTGTTTTGGCTCTGAATTTGTCCCGATCACACATGTACAGAGAGGAGTGAGATCATATTTTAACTCTTTCTACCTGCCTGACAGCCAAACGAAATTGAAAAGCATTCCAAACAGGAAACTTACTGTTTTTAAAGATGTTGTAAAGGACACAAATAACAGGCACAATAAACTAATGTAATGTGTTGGATAGGGTGATGTAATCGACATTGTGAAGAATGGTGGTAAAAACCGGAATTCATTTATTTATATGACTTTTACAATCTTCATTTTATTTAAATTGAAATATACTGTATACTTGAAGACTGTGGTCTTCGATTATATAACAAATCAAAGTAGTGAACAAATCGCCTGTCATAATACTTCCAAAGACCTCCAGTTTTATGGTACATACTGTACCGACTTCAGTTTAAATAAAGGTTCAATGGGGTGGCGTAGAAGGGTGATGCTTGGGAATGTTTCTGGACTACTTCAATAGCACTACATTTTCCGGATTTTTTTTTAACGATTGTTAAAATAATTAATCTCTCGATTTAATGCATGGAATGATCTCCCTGTGAAGAAGGTTCAGGGGAAAACAGAAGAGAAGTTTAAATTTGAATTGGATCGGTCCCTAACTATAACCATTGGAGATGATCATCCAGAGATATTGGTAGGACTTGTAGACAGCTTGAGTATGTATGGATGGATGATTGTCTACTTACGTAGTGATTGTGGTGTCTGTGAGAGGGTCTCGTGAAGAGATAATGCATGGTAGGTGTTTGCGCATTTGTCACCCTAAAAATGCCATCTCTCACCCCTTCCCCCTGCAAAAAAACGAGCAAATTTTAAAAATTAATTTTTTAATCCTTGGTCATGTCTCTGAGGCTGTCACACATTTCTCATCCCTCCCCCCCCCCCAGCAACGAAATTGATTCATTAGCGACGGATTTATTTAAGTGGTGTTGCTGAAGTGCAGGCATGAGATGCCAAATGTTCTCCAACTGCATCAAACTTTCTTGTCCCTCCAAGTGCTTCAAGCAAGCGATGCACCACCATCTCGTGTTATCTCCCATCACTACCTGCAATCTTTTCTACACCCATTAACTCTCCCTATCTAAACGTGACCCTTTAACTTGCAGAATACCATGTTTCATCCCATCCTCTGTCTCTCTCTCTCTCCTTTCTACCTGCTCATTCATTCCCTTACTTGTGTCCAACCGTAGCCCTAGTGCTAGTATGTTGCCTTTTTCAAAATCCTCAGTCAACTAATTTTCTGCAGATGAAGACTCAAATGCCAGGACTGGCTCGCTGGTTTGTGAAAAATTAGGCCATCCCTCCACGCTCACACGAGCCGCCAACCCTCAAAATAATGGGACATGGTGTATGTTGATTCAACTTTGGAAGGGTTCATGAGCTAGCTTTGATAAACGACGTCCACACATTAGCAAATTGGTCAATCTTTTGACAATTTTCTCTTCAGTGATAACGCATTATCTCCGGGTGTTTATGTAACAATTGATGTCCAATCACTGTAGGCTATTACTTTCATATTTAACCCTCACCGACTCCTAATGATGTTCGGAATTGACCCATCCTTCTTGATAGATTCTAAACATTACCCGTTACTGTCAATGGTTAAATAAGATAAACATATATCTGATTTTAGGATAGAAAAATGGGTGTTCCGTTGGTTCGGGATTTATGGAGGAAAGGCGATATTGAGATGATTTTTTTGTTATACAAACCTGCATCCCACCTTGCTGCTCCTGCTCTCGCCAAGCCACCCCAGGTCACACGCATTCCTCAAGGCACCCTCACCTGCTGACCCACCCAAAATCCAGACTGTGGTTGTCCATCTGCATTCTTTCACCCCCTTACTCTCCCCATTGTAGAATCGTCTCCCTGTTTCTGTTGTCTCGCCCTCCTCACTTTGGTCTTTCAAATGCTCTGCCAATCACGACCTCATGCACTCACCTGTGCACGTCCATGGTTTCTTCTGCACATGCTAATTATTTTCTATTCCGTTCCCCTTTGGGTCATTGTTACTCGTTATCCTCACGATTTTTGAAAAAAAAACAGGAGGAAATTGTAATCGGCTCCATCTGTCTGTCTGTCCGTCCGTCACGCTATCTCCCCATAAACCATTTCACAGAAATTCACCAAACTTGGTAATTATGATCACCACATGGCCAGAAGGTGCAAGAACAGTATGATTTTGGTCCTGCCCCCTGGAGCAGGTTCAAACAGTCAAATATTGAAAAATATAATTCCGGGCACATCTTAAAACATTTTTTAAAATGAAACTTTGTATATGCAAACAACATTGGGGAATGCATGAAATATGTAACTATTGTTTGGATTTCACCCTCAGTTCATGCTCTAGGAAGTGGGGACTTCGGGTCACAGGGGTCAAAATAGGGAAAGAAAATTTAATTGAAGTCAAAACTTGATATCGGGTCATTCCTGGTGTAACTTTATGCCATCTATCAATTTTGCTCTGGGTGGGAAGCGTGCGGATTTGTGATGGTGTGCCATCGACTTCGCTCTATTTTTTTTTGTTATTCTTCCTTTCCTCTTTACGCATGTCCACCGCCTCCCACCTCCCACCATCACCTTTGGTAGTTTATGAACCAGCTACCCTTTCTCGTTGAACTACTCCACAAGTGGAGATCATTGTATACAAAAAAAATGTTCAACCAAGGAAATTTACTGTGAAATTTCACAACTTAATTTACTGTGATTGTGGTTCACACAATGGCCCGTTGAGTGGATGTGTTAAGTTTCCCACTGTCTTTGACAAAAGTTGGCTTTCAAACGCAGTACTACAAAAGAGTTCTCTGGTATCCCTGTAATATTGTATCACATATTAGATTATATATGGTATTGGTTTGGAGTGTCGGCAGGTCTCCTTCAGGGCTCTCTGCTGACGATCTCAAAGTTAAGTTTTCGGTCGTTATCTGTCCCGTTTTAACCGTTTATTTTCTTACCTGCATGTTACTGTGTGTTCCTAGTTCGATTTTGTTTCAAAAATCATGCTATTTTGTGAGTTTTCGTCGAACTTGTCTTACCGGGTGCTTGAGGCCTACCCATCCCTCCCCTCGGTGTATGATCGTGTTTATTTGTCTTTTCTCCCCATTACCTTCAATTTCTATCTTCCCCACTTTCCCAACGTCCCCCATCCCTCCCAACTAAACACTCTATTTCTTGTCTTAAATCCACAAAAAAAGATATACCTTTCTCCTTGCACACTCACGAGTCTCGATCTTTATTCTTCTTCTTCCTCCTGCCGGCACACCATCTTTATTTTACTGAGCTGACCCTCTCTTGCCATTACATTCACGATTTCTTCCTACAACCTTTCATTCCTGAATCTTACATGTTCTTCAAAAATACATCAAAAAAGAATAATCTTCCTTGTATCCTTTCGATCTCTACACCTCCTGTAACCACGTCTCCGTCTCCGTCTCCGTCTCCGTCTCCGTCTCCGTCTCCGTCTCCGTCTCCGTCTCCGTCTCCGTCTCCGTCTCCGTCTCCGTCTCCGTCTCCGTCTCCGTCTCCGTCTCCGTCTCCGTCTCCGTCTCCGTCTCCGTCTCCGTCTCCGTCTCCGTCTCCGTCTCCCTCTCCGTCTCCGTCTCCCTCTCCGTCTCCCTCTGCGTCTCCCTCTCCCTCTCCCTCTCCCTCTCCCTCTCCGTCTCCCTCTCCCTCTCCCTCTCCCTCTCCCTCTCCCTCTCCCTCTCCCTCTCCCTCTCCCTCTCTCTCTCTCTCTCTCTCTCTCTCTCTCTCTCTCTCTCTCTCTATCTATTCTTCCTGGTACTTTTCATTGACCCAGCAGCTTCACTCTGTGTTTACAGTTCCAAATTCACCACACACTTCCACGATTTTACTTCAACCTTCCCTTTTCCGAATATTACGCAATCCTTATTTAAAATAAATAATTTCACTTTTGACTATACACCTCCCATAGCCAATTGCTTCTCCTGTAACCACGTCATCTTTTACACCCCCTGCGTTCACCGATCCAATTTGACCATTCACCTCACAATTTTTTCTGCAACACTTCCATGACCAAATCTGATGAAAATTCTCAAACAATAATTATAATACGAATAAAAATGATCTCTTATAATGCTTCATCTTCCTCTTTCACACGTGTTTCACTCTTTACTGTATCAAAATGCACTACTCTTCTTCTATTTCAACAGACTGCTCTCAATTCGACCTTTCCTTCATACTTTGCTAAAAAAATCCAACTGTTACAGCGTTTCTTCTCTCCATTCTCTGAATTCGCCTTTATTGCATCCATCAAGAAATGTCTTTAATCGCATCTCTGACCTAAAACTTTTTAAAACCCCAGTTTGCCATGAATGTTCGCTTTCCATCAACTATTCTTTTTTTCCAATTTCAGTGCCAACTCACCACCCTCACCCCTCACTCTCAAAGCAACCATCACACTCTTCTCCCTCCAAGCCTCCCTCGCACCTCTCTCAAAAACTCCCCCTTCACCTTTCTTCCTCAACTCTCCCCACTCATCCTTCTCCCACCATTCACCCCCCTCACTCACCCTTCTTAAAGTTCCCCCCCTCTCATCCACAAAGCTGCCTCCTTCCACTGCCCTCTCACCTCCATCTCTTCACTCCACATCCTCAAATCCTCAACTGCATTCTGCCCCCTCTCTTGTCCACCCTCTCCCCAAGCACCAGAGAGCCTTTTCTCCTCCTCATCCGGCCCCCTCCCCTAGCTATTCTGCAATCCCCCACACTCCTTCAACAACCCTCCTTACCTCCCCCCCTCGTCCCTTGTCCGACCCAACCCCTGCACCCAAAGCCTCCTCCCTTCCCTCTTCATTAAAAGTGTGGACCTCAAACATCCGGGGCCTTCGCTCAAACCTTTCAGATCTTTCCATACAGGTTGCTACTGACAAACCAGACATAATCTGCCTTACAGAAATTTTCCTCCCCCAAGATGTGTCTGACTCCCAAGTATCTCTCCCCGGTTACTCCCTCCTCCGGTATGCCAGACCTGAGCCTCGTCTTGGTGGAGGAGTTGCTGTCTTCATCAAAGATTCTATTCCTCACTCTCCTTGCACTGCCCTCACTCCCCACACCCCCAGGAACACCTCTGGCTACGGCTTCCCTCCACTCCCACCTCATGTTTATATGTGTACTGTGTGCTGTATCACGTGATTGGGTTTTCGTATATCATGACTCACCCGCTAGGGGTGGCAGGAATGTACATCAGGACGCGCAATAAAGCAGAGTTGCTGCTAACACTCTTGCTTCTCGTGTTCCACTGCACCTCGTACACCACAGTTGGCTGACGAGGATGGTTGATCGACGAGTCACGGCGCATGGACATGTGCCCGTTTTCGTCGGAGATGACTTCGAATTGTTTTCAGAACAATTGGGATGCTATTTCCACGCGAATTATGTGGTCGACGAGAGCAAACAGAAGTCGATCTTGCTCGCCTCGCTATCGACGGAACATTATCGACCACTGAGTGATTTGGTGGCGCCGGACAAGCCCCGTGATGACGGGCTGTCGTTTCAGGACGTTGTGTAGAAGATGAAAGCACACATGGCGCCGGAGAAGTCATTACAGCTCGCTCGATACCAGTTTGATCGCCTCCTGAAAGGTGCGGAGGAGTGCGTCGCTGATTTTGTGGCGCGAGTGAAGCATTCTTCCGTGGCATGCAAGTTCATGGCGGAGGAGCGTCCAGCTCGGCTCAGAGCTCGTTTTATTGCTGGTTTACAAGATGCGAAGATGGTTTCGGCGGTTCTACGGCTGAAGGGTGAAGCCATTACATTCGACTCGGCGGTCGGCACTGCGACAGCTGTCGAGCAGACTCGCAGAGATGTTCGGGCCATCACCGGCCACGCGGGGTCGCTAGCGCCCCGGGACGCACGCACGACTTTCGGTGCGGGTCGGACGTCGCCGCACGGCTGCACGAGCGACGAGGTGACCCCGCGGACGTGTTTGGGATGCGGAGGTCGACACCTGTGCCGTGCGTGCCCGTATAAAGGCACCGTGTGTTTAAATTGTCACAAGGTGGGTCATCTGAAGCGTGTGTGCCGTGGGGCGCCGGCCACCATTAAGGTCATGGACGGCGATGTGCGAGGTGACCCGGGGTGGAACCGGCAGCCGTTGTTGAGCCTGTTTTCAATTGGCCTGGCGGCGGCGCGCCCGATGACCGTGGATATCGAAGTGAACAAAACGCCGATCACGTTTCAGGTTGATACGGGAGCGGCTGTGTCGATCATCGGCGAACAGACCGCGCATAGACTCAACGGCCTGAAGCTTATCAGGTCAAACCTCATGCTGTTCACGTACACCCGCGAGAAGATAACGCCAGTCGGGATGGCAGACGTGTCTGTGCGGTACCAAGGCCAGGTCGCCGCGCTTCCATTGTACGTCGTGCGGGGGAGGGGACCGTCTCTCCTTGGCCGAGACTGGCTGTCCCGCATCAGGCTAGACTGGGCCGCAGTGCACCTTGTGCAACCCGTGCCGAGCCGGTGGGAGGATCAGTTGGAGAAGATTCTTCAAAGACATCAAGGTTTGTTTTGCGACGACCTTGGGAAACTCAAGGGCGTGCAGGCAAAGCTCTTCCTGAAGGAGGGGGTGGTTCCTCGTTTTTGTAAACCACGACTGGTGCCGTATGCCCTGCGGGACAAGGTCAAGGGTGAACTGGATAGGCTGGAGGCCTGTGGAGTGATCAAACGGGTGTCGTACTCAGATTGGGCCACCCCAGTCGTCACGGTGCTGAAACTGAATGGAGACGTCCGATTGTGCGGGGACTTCAAGTCCACGGTTAACCCGGGTATAAGCGTGGAGCAATATCCACTGCCGTCAATCGATGAAATATATGCACGATTGGCGGGGAGTCGATACTTCACGAAGCTAGACCTGCGTGATGCATATTTTCACCTGGCGATGGATCCAGGGAGTAGTGAGCTTTTGACAATCAACACGTGTCAAGGGCTCTATCGATATACCCGACTCTGTTTTGGGATTGCTTCGGCCCCAGCCTTGTGGCAGAAAGCCATGGATCAGGTTTGCATTGGCCTACCCGCTCAGACCTACCTGGACGATGTGCTCATTGCGGGGAAAACGGCGGACGAGCACCTTGCGAACATTGCCCAAGTGCTGACAAAGCTAGAAGCGTGTGGCTTGCGCTTGAACAGGGACAAGTGCGCGTTCTTCAAGCAGCGCTTGGAATACCTCGGGCACATCATCACGCCGGAGGGGCTGTTGAAAGGCCCTCGGAAGGTGGAGGCGATTCAGCACATGCCACCGCCTCGCGACAAGACGCAGCTGCGCTCGTTCATTGATATGGCCCAGTATTACCAAAGGTTCGTGCGCGGGCTCAGCTCACAACTTGCGCCATTAACGCGGTTGCTCAGGAAGGACGAGTGCTAGGCCTGGGGGCCTGCACACCAGGCGTCGTTCGACTGCGTCAAGCGGCTGCTCACAGAGGATACGGTCCTCGTGCACTACGAGCCTGCGCGTCCGCTCTTATTGGCATGCGAAAAGCTCTGCATATGGCATCGGGGCAGTGCTCTCCCACAGGATGGACGATGGTTCCGAGCGGCCTGTTTGTTTTGCATCCCGGACCCTGTCCGCAGCAGAGCCGGAATATGCCCAGATCGAGCGCGAGGCTCTTAGCCTCGTCTGGGGTGTGCGGAGGTTTCATCAATACCTGCTGGGGCGGTATTTCACTTTGCAGACGGATCACAAACCGCTTCAATTCATCCTGAGACCCGAACGCGCGGTACCGGTGGTAGCGGCCGCACGAATACAGCGGTGGTGTCTGTTTCTTGCTGCTTACGATTAGGATATTCAGTTCCAAAGCACCGAGAAGCATGCTAACTGCGACGGGCTCTCACGCTTGCCGTGTGCGGAGGGTCCAGCTGCGTCTGAGTCGGCCGACCGGGTCGATGTGTTCGTGCTGGGCCAGGTCCAAAGCGGGCCGATCGGCCTAAATCGTGGTCCAAAGCGGGCCACGGCTAAACCGGTCGCGGTGGAATCGGCTCATGATCCAGTGCTCGCCCGTGTCGTCCAGGCGATTTCTACGGGGAATTGGAGCGATCTACCTTCAACACCGGCATTTCAGCCTTTCACGTCGCGCGCATCGGAGCTGTCGTTGGTCCAACGGTGCATTATGTGGGGAATGAGGGCGGTGATTCCGCCGAAGTTCAGGCAGCGGTGTTTGGAAGAACTGCATGTCAGTCACTTTGGCGTCGTGAAGACCAAGAGTCTTGCTCGTAGCCTGTTGTAGTGGCCGGGGTTGGACAAAGACATTGAGCAGTTGGTTAAGCGTTGCGCCACGTGTCAAACAGATGCTGATAACCCGCGTCGAGTCTCGGGACGATGGCCGACCCCAGACAGGGCCTGGAAGAGGGTCCATGTAGATTTTGTGGGGCCGGTTAATGGCAAAATGTTTTTGATTGTGATCGATGTATTCTCTAAATGGCCGGAGGTTGTAGTATTGCAGCATACATCAGCAAACATTACAGTAGAGAAACTGCCGACGATCTTTGCTAATAAAGGATTACCGGAGATCCTTGTCTTTGATAACGGTCCGCAGTTCATCGCAGGTGTATTTGATGAGTTATGCGTCAAAATGGTAGTCGACATCTAAGGTCCGCACCGTATCATCCTGCGACGAATGGGCAGGCTGAGTCGTTTGTTAAGATGTTGAAACGGGCTATGCGCAGGGGGGGTGTTGCACCTGTGCAGACGGTGGTCGATGTCTTTTTTGCTCCATTACAGGAACGCGATTCATCCTGTCACGGGTGATTCTCCTGCCATTCGTCTCTATGGACAGGCATTGCGGTCCAGACTGGATTTGCTGCGACCTGGAGGGTTGGTGAGTGGGGCGGTGTCGCGCCCGACGCTGCTGCGCAGTGGAGTATTCGGGGTGGCATGTGGTGAGGCGAGGCGGTGGCATGTGCTGAATCGCCTCCACCTTCCGAGGGCCTTTCAACAGCCCCTCCGGCGTGATGATGTGCCCGAGGTATTCCAAGCGCTGCTTGAAGAACGCGCACATACTGTACTGTCCACCAAACAGTGATGACTCCATCTACACCTCACTATCTGAAAACATGGACCAACTCCTATCTTCTCATCCAATCTCTCTCTTCCTCATATGTGGTGACTTCAATTGTCATCATGCCAGTTGGCTAGGTGTGGGTACCTCTCTCAACTGCCATGGCACTTCAGCAAAAGCTTTCTGCGACTTATTGGGACTGACTCAATCGGTCAACTTCCCAACCCGGATCTCAACCAATGGTACTCCATCTCTTCTGGATTTGATTTTCACAAATTTCCCTGACAATAGCTGCTGCTCTTCCTCTGCTCCAATCAGTTCTTCTGACCACATCCTTGTCAAAGTGGACATCTCTCTGGCTGTTATCAGAGAACCACCTCACCGCCGTCGAGTCTGGCGTTTCACTCAAGCTGACTGGCAGGGTCTCCAATCAGCTATCAGAATTATAGACTGGTCTCCTCTTGCTACTTTCTCCAACATCAAATCCTGGGAATTCTTTCAAAGAAACTTGCTCTCCCTCATGCACAGATTTATCCCCTCTCGTCTTCAGTTGTCCTACCCTACCTCCCGCCCTTGGTTCACCGAAGCTTGTGGCTAGGCAGTTGTCCTGAAACAACTTGCCTTTGTCTCATGGAAAGCAAACACAACTGAGGGCAATCTCAGGTCCTTCCATAAAGCTCGGAACAAGTGTGTATGTACCCTCAGGAGAGCCAGAAAACAACATCTTTCTAAGCTCAAGTTCGAACTTTCAAACCACTCTCCCTCCTCAACATCCTGGTGGCATCTAATCAAATGTGTTTCTAGTGTTTGTTCCCCCTCCACCCCCTCCTTACC
Source organism: Eptatretus burgeri (assembly GCF_056783735.1). Taxonomy (NCBI): domain Eukaryota; kingdom Metazoa; phylum Chordata; class Myxini; order Myxiniformes; family Myxinidae; genus Eptatretus; species Eptatretus burgeri. The sequence continues at coordinate 86,457,386 of NC_140970.1, read as the reverse complement.
TCAAATGGCCGCACTGCTGATACCGTACGTGAAAAGGCTGAATGCCTAAACTCGGTGTTTGCAGCTAAATCTTGTGTCCAAAACCCATCGCTTTCTCTACCAACCTTACCCAGTCGCACCCAACTGTCCCTGGATTCTGTGTCCTTTTCTCCTGACAAGGTGGAGAGTTTGCTGTCAAACCTCAACTCAGATTCTGCAACCGGTCCAGACGGCATCAACCCACGTGTCCTAAAAACCTGCTCTTCTGCTCTTGCTCACCCTCTCTCTGTTCTATTCACCCTCTCATTTGCTCAAGGTCATCTTCCATCTGCTCGGAAATCAGCAGACATTACTGCCCTGCATAAAAAAGGTGCAAAAACAGATCCCTGTTATTACAGATCAATCAGCCTTCTGCCAATCATCAGCAAGGTTATGCAATTCATCATCGCTTCAGATGTGAAATCCTTCCTCTTCTCCAATGGCTTGATTTCAGACCAGGTCACTCTAACCTGGATATGCTGCTTCTGCTGTCCCAACAATGGCTGGAGGTCCTCAATGTCAGACATGAAATCATAGCCATATCCCTGGACATATCGCGTGCTTTTGACACGGTCTGGCACCCTGCCATGCTCACCAAACTCTCTTCCTGTGGTATCCAAGGCCATCTCCACTCATGGCTCGCAGACTTCCTCTCCTGTCGCAGTCAACGTGTGGCCCTAAATGTTATTCTTTCATCCCCTCTTCCTGTCCAGGCTGGAGTTCCTCAAGGTAGCTTTTTGGGCCCTGTTCTTTTTCTGGTTTTCATCAATGATCTCTCCGACTCTCTGGAAAATCCTCTATATCTGTTTGCTGATGACTCCACCCTCTGCCGTATCTGTCATCCCTCAGACCGGCAAGCAGCAGCTTCTTCACTCACTGCAGATCTGGGTAAAATCACAAACTGGTCCAACATGTGGAACATGTCTTTCAATCCAGACAAATCTCACACTCTCACTATGTCTCTCCAAAAGGACCGTTTAGAAACCCCCCCATCCACTTTCTCAACAATCCTCTGGAAGAAGTCCTTTCTTTCAAGCTTCTGGGTCTCACTATCTGCCATGACCTTTCCTGGGAAAGCTACATTTCAAACCTCGCCTCCAAAGCCAATCGCCGACTGAGAATCCTCTGTCGTGCAAAGTCCTTCCTCGGCCCACCTGAGCTCCTGACCACTTGCAAAGCTTTTGTCCGCAGCCTGATGGAGTACTGCTCTCCCCTCTGGGCTGGTGCTCCTGCCTCACCTTACTCGGCTTCACGCTGTAGAAACCAAGGCATTTCGGATCATTGGCATCTCCCGCGATGAAGCTGAGTCTTTGGGCCTCTCACTCAATCACCGCAGGTTGGTCGGTGGTCTTTCTGTCTTCTACCGTCTCCTCTCCAGCCTCGCCCCCCCTGCTCTCTCTGCGATATGTCCCCACCACATTTCCGCAGGGCGCTCAAGGTCAGCCAAAATCCCCTTCTGGTAAAACTACCAAAATCACGAATCACTGCTCACCGTCACTCTTTCATTCCTCTTTTTCCCCACCTTTGGAATCAACTCCCTCACTCTATTCAATCCCATTCTTCCTTCCATGCCTTCAAAACAACTGTTCACCACCACCTATCCACCATCCAAATCCTCGATCTTTTCTTCCCCCGACAATCCACCCAATCCCACCTCCTTCAATTCCCTGCTTTCCTTCCTGAAAGTCCCTGTAATGTCCCCGTGTTCCCCACCCCATCCTTCTCCCTTCCACAGATCTCCTAATGTCTCTGTTCCCCACTGTTTTGTCCTTCCCACTCCCACCCCTCTTGTCTCATGCCCCCCTTGCTGTGAGTTGTGTGTTAGCTCTCATATGAGCCTCGACAAGGTATACAAAAAAAAATCACATGAAATTGTACCCATTTTGTCTGTGATGCGACTTGCTAGTTTTGCTCGTTTTGCGAGATGGATCCACAACAAAATCGAACAAATAAGTTGGTATTTTGAATTGAAAAGACAGAGATGTATCAAAAAAATTTGGATGGGGCAGGGGGAGAAGGAGGTGGGGTGCAGGTGGGAGTGGAGGCTGTCTTCCAGGGATTCTGTAGAATATAAAGGTCTCAACATGAATTGAATCTCCCACGATGATGCCGAAGCATGAGGCCTGTTGCTCTTACATATGTAGCTTATATGGACCTCTGGTAGCTTGTACCTGTTGCTGCGTTTGAGCCTCTGGAGTAACTGCTGAAATCTCTCTATCCGGGCTCTTCACGACATCTTTGTTCCTTATTCCTTTCACATTTCTTTCGAATTTTTTTTTCTTTTTTTCATAATTCTATTCATTCTAATTCTTGATTTTCTACTCTTTTATCCCCTTTACTCTCTTTCATTATCCATCTCTCTAAGATGAAGTGAATTATTGCCACAATTTTTCTGTAAGGCTCACTTGGCTGTTCCTAGATGGGTTTGAGGGTCATGGAGTAGCGGCTGAAACCCGAATCCTATCAAGGTTCCTCCTGATGACTCCATCTTTGCTCTTTACTTCTTCGGGCTCCTTTTGGTCTTCTGTTTCAATATCACAGACAGGATGGTGACCTCTTTATCTTTTTTTTTCCCCACCAACTCCTCTGGTCTAATTCCATCTGCTCTCTCAGGCATCTTCCCATCTCCTCTAGGACACATAATTTCTTCCATTAGCCCCCTCTTGTTTGTATTTTTAGCTTCTCCACCGATCACCACTCTTTTGTCACATTTATGGAACTGCCTTCCACAGAAAGTTCACTCCCACTCTTCCATCCAGGGTTTCAAACAAATGGTGCAGCACCATCTCAGGTCATCCTCCATCCCAACTCGTGACATTTTTTAAAATCTCCGTTAACCAGACCTAACCCTCCCTCTTACTTTCAGGTTGCAGTGTTCCCTCCCCTCCTCTCTCTCTCCCTTTTCCTGTTTGTTTATTCCTTTGTTTGTTGTGTCCAACTCTGTGGCTCCTCTGTCAGTTCATCGCCTTCTATGTCGTCTTGTCACCTTGCTCTTCCATGACCATATAATCTGTAGACACAAAGTCCTAATAATACAAAAGAGGACTCGGGTACGTGGAACTGCGTGTTCCTGTTGGAACTCCAGGGTGGCCTGGAAGTCACTTTACCCCTCCTAAATTTCTCTCACCTCGCTCCCTCCCTTTCCCTCTGCTCTCCCCTGCCGTGATATTCGGGCAACACTGACTCAGGAGAATGATGGAGCACATACAGATACAATGGCTGATTAATTATTGCAAGTCCCGTATATTGTACCCATGTTAGAGTCATTACAATTCAATTGGCGGGATGGAAGGTGAGATGGAATGCAAATGATATGATCATATGACTGACTTGTCCACGCACATGCTGCATATGGTAAGTTGGTACAGTGACAATACATAATTATATAATTGGGGATTATTGCCTTTTTTCATATTATGGATTGAAACAGTGAGCAAAAGGCCACATTACGATTATATATGCATGGGATTTCTACTGAACTTTTAAAACACCACATTTTAGTGCTTCTCAAGCATGTACATAAAAAAAAAAAATCATTCTTCTTTCCAGGTTTTCAACACAGCTGTTCACCACCATCTCAGGTCATCCCCCAATCAAAACCATGATCTTTTATACACCCATTAACCACCCCTACCCTCCCACAAATGTTGCTTATGTATCCATGCAATCTTGTCCACCCCTTCCATTATCCCCTAACCCTCATCGTTACCTGCATCCGTTGATTGTCCCTCTGCACTGATGTTGGTGTTTCCCCTTTCTCCTGCTGTTCCCTTTGTTACATTGTGTCCTGATCTGTTCTGTATCCTCGCTCTTCCATGAGCCTACACCATGTATGTATAAATAAACAAATAAATAAATAAACCCAGCTAATCCGTCTCAAATTTATCATTTTCCAAAATGCCAGGTGTTATGGATTTTCAACGCTTTCTTTCATTCCTCCATTAAACACGTCGCCCAAAGACGTCGCTGTCGGTATAAAAAATGGAGATGTTATTGTCAAATGAAATCCAAACAGGGTGAGCACACAAAATCAACCTTTTGTTCATTCTCCCTTTCAGCCTGCAGTGTTATTCCGAATCTCTCGTGAAACACCTTCACCACCGGAGGGCCTTTAAAAAAAATTCCATCAGAGTTTGGAAGTGGTGGTTTAATTGGCCTTGGTCCATGTAGATTGGGTCGTGTCAGAAATATCGATCACCTTCTGTATTACCCACCTCAATTTGGATTTGAAGGTGCGAGGTAAAATGGAATTGCTTTGTAAAAATGGTTCTGTGAATTCCCCATTCATAGCCAATGGGAAATTCATTTCAAACAGTCGATTTCAATGATCATGTGCAAAGCATTGCTTCCCATGGTAGTAGGTGCAGGGTCGTGGCTGCAAAAGTACCGTGCGAGGATCCGTGCCTGCAAAGTGCTGGAGAGGCTGCCCAATCGCTACATCGACGTCTGCAAGAACTGGACCGGCAATGACCCAACCGAGGGTAACCTGGGAGGCGGGGGGACACCAGCTCAAAGCCGAGCTCGAGGTGTTGGGTCTTGGACCGGTAGATTTGGAGGTGGGTGCTGAGATCCCCATGTTTCACCTTTCCCTGTGTGCAGATTCCATGGTCTTCCATTTCCAGTGCCCTTATGGTGCACATCCTTCCATGAGGATCCCATCCATCTTGCGTCCCCTTGCAAGGACTAAGTGTTTTGTTCACCACCTTACAGGTATGGCGTGTGTTGTGATGATAGGTGAATGAAGGCCTGCAGTGTCAAGATCCTGTTAGGGTTAGGGTTCGGGTTCGAGTAAGGCTAACCCTAACCCTAACCCAAACCCGATCAGCTTGTGATCTTTTCAATGTCTAATTTTCATGGTAATATTGTTACAGCTTACAGCTGTTAGGAATTTGCAGTTTATGTTTCTCGAGGGATAACTCGTTGGTGTGTCTATATTTGTATGTGTGTATGCAATGCTGTGTTTCCATGTGTCGTTGCCTGATTGCTATGGAGCCACATGTTTATTACAAGCGAAAATATGGTTGAATTTTGCTTCCACCTGCATCAGCCCCATCCCTGAGTGCTCTATGCTCCGTACAACCCCCTACCCTCACTTTCATCCTATCTCCTTCCAAACTTATTTCCCTTTTCTTCCCACTCCTCCAATCTCCCATCCTCCTTTCTCTCTCTCTTATTGTTCTTCCTCCTCTTCCTTTTATCAATCTTGATTTTCTCATTTTTATCCAAACATCCCCCCCATTCCCACTCATGTGTATCCCTCCATCCATTGTGACCATACTCTATGCAGAGCGTTGGTGTTGTCCAAGCTGTCTCCTTAGCTATTGGGTGGGCACAATCCTGGATAGGTCGCTACGCCGACAGAGGATACCAGCAATCTGGCACTCATTTTGCCGACCTCGGAAGGATGACAGGCTGAGTCAACCCCACCTGGTATGAATTCAACAGCAGAGCGGGATTTGAACTCAGGACCGTAGGATCCCAAGCCCACCACTCACTCATATGTATGTAATGAATAAATTTCCATTTAGGGTTGGCTCGGTATATAGCCTGGTGTTGGCGTAATGGTTAGGGCAGCGGCTTGGGATCCAAAAGGTCCTGAGTTCAAGCCCTGTTGGGCCACTGAATTAATACACCAGGGGGTTGACTCAGCCTGTCATCCTTCCGAAGTCGGCGAACTGAGTACCAGTGTACTGGGCCCGGTGTATACCCCGGTTAAAATAGGTGTACCATATCCCTGTGTTGTAAGAGGTGACCAGGGTTGCGTCAGGAAGGGCATCCGGCGTAAAACATGTGCCAAATCACTATGCGGATCATACGGATGATCCGCTGTGGTGAGCCCTCACGGGAGCAGCCGAAAGAAGAAGAAGGTTGGCTTGGTATGTGAACTTGAGCAAAAGGATATTCCTGATTTCATAACAAAAAAATGATCGGTGGGGAGGGGGGGTGGTGGGGTGAGGCAGTCAATAAAAATTGGAAAAAGTATTTACAGGTTTGTCAATAAAAAAACAAATATCTGCCAAGGGTAAACCTACCCCGGCACCCACGATCCAATGGTTACCATATAATCTTTGGACCGCCATATGACCTTGACCTTAAACATTTAGCGATAGGGTGTAAATTAAGAAAATGTGTCCCCATCTCCAGTCTATCCAAGAAACTTAACAACATGAAAATTGGAGGAAAATTATTCAAGTTATGATCAAAAAGGTGTTTTTCGTTAATTCGGTCACAATCTGCCAAAAGTAGGTCAAGGACACTAATAGAACATCAGGTGCACAACTTCAGTGCAGGTACACTATTATGAAGCAAGGACATCTTGGAAGGCCAAATGGGCTTTGAGATTCTGCATCTTACTATAATTCACCGTCTGTCTGTTCCCAGGTACCGCAAAAACGGCTGAACCGATCGCAACCATTTTTTGGGTGTGTAGTTCTGGGACCCCTTGGACTAAAATAGGCATAAATATAACAACATGACCCCCTTGACGGCTCCCGTAAGGAGCGGGTGCTTCGAGTTGGCAAAATTGAGTGATGACACAAAAAAGACACAGAATTTTTTTTTTAAGACCATCATTTGACTTTGACCTTTAACCCGGAGGGATATGATGTAAATTAAGCATTAATGCGACTTGCTTGAGTCTACCTAGGGAGGGCAATTTTGTTCTGATCGGACATACCTTAGTCGAGTTTTGTTAAAAAACAAGTTCAAATGAGCTAAGATCCTCGTCCTCTTAATGATGACGTCATAAAAACAAATATGACATCATTGTGATGTATCAGGTTTGCGATAAATTATCTGTGCTAAAGGGGCTGTCACACCTTAACGTTTTAGCCAGCGTATGCCGACGTATGAAAAATTTGGCGAATACGCTGGCACACGTCGAATACGTTATGGGTAAGTTTTGTATACATTAAGAGCATGCTGAAGCACGCTGGCATACGTCGTAGTATGCCGAGCTCCTCGACAAATTTTGTGGATGCTCAAAATTTTCTGACGTATGCCAGCGTATGACTCACACGTTCCGCATACGCTGGCCATAAGTTGGAGGCACGTTATGCAATCGTTGACACACGTCGACACATGCTACTTGTAAGTTACTAATAAGTCGAAATACGTCGAGGTAATGTCTAGCGTACCCGAAACGTATTTCTAACCTATGAGTAACGTGCTTTGAACCTATGTGTAACGTATCTCCAACGCATATTGACGTATGTAGACGTATTTGACGTCTTCCGGACGACCACAGAACTTACTGAACGTGTTTCTACCTTACAGCTACCATATAATGGTGTATTGGCAGCGTTTAGGGGAATTGGTATATAAAAATGGGCTTCACAGGAGGAACCCGTTAGTGTTCCAAGCTCCATGTTTTTTTTTTTTTCTTCGGCATGACAGTGATGTTGACACTTCGATGTCTAGTGCGGTTATGATTTGAATCGTCGAGCGGCAGCCTTTTAATAGGCTACGCCACGTGATCGTCGGCGATACTCTGCCGCACGCTATGCATAAGTTAGACTATCGTTGGGCATAAGTTGTGAACGCCGACAACATGCTCAGCATTCGTTGGTATAAGTTATCTATAAGTTATCGAAACGTTCTGTGTACGTTACTAATACGTTACGCATACGTCCAACTTGTTAATATACGCCCAAAACTGAAAAAAACATCAATAGTTCACCGTACGCCAGCGTTTTAGATCAATTTTGATACGTTGCCATATGCTGGCTGAATCGTCAAGGTGTGACAGGGGCTTAATGGCTGGCTTGATTCCCACAAACAAAATTCAAACAGCTTGCCTAGTTTCGGAGATAATGGTATAGGCGATTTCCATTCGCGGCGATATTATGATGTCAACTTTTTTTCTAGGAAGAATTTCCAAAATCTGAGATGGTTACTGCCTGCGCGTGGGATTTCTGCAAATACATGGCAAGTTTCACGAAGATCCGATGAAAACTCTGGGTTGTGAAACAAAAATGTCAAAAAATAGGAATGACGTCATAAAAATTGATACGACGTCATAGTGATGTATCATATGTGCGGTAATTAATCTCTGCTAATGCCCTGTTCGATTCCCACAAACAGAATTCAAAAAGCTTGCCTAGTTTTGGAGATAATTATTTTGGTGATTTCCATTAGCAGAGATATTTTGACGTCATAACTTTTTTTCTAGGAGGAATTTTCAAAATCCGAGATGGTTACTGTCTGCGCAGGGTATTTTTACATATACACACCAAGTTTCAGGAAGTTTCGATGAAAACTGTAGGCTGTGAAACAAAAAAAGTCCACAAGAAGAAGATGAAGAACAACAACGTGAGTTAGACTTAGAGATCCTCCACGAGGATCTAAAAATGTTACAATGTCCAAAATGCGGTCACAGTCAAAATTATGTCAACCCTGCAAACTTTTTATTCCCATTATTGATGCAAAAATAATCCCGAAAGTCGCAGCCAGCTACAAGATACAGCTCAGCCATTGGCAGAAAAAAAAGAAAGAAAGAAAGAAAAAAATCTAAATGGCGGTTTAGTGCTCTGAGGGTCTAATAAACTCTGGGGAGCCATTAAAATTGGGGGCACTAATTGTACAGCCAAACCCTGCAACTGGTACTGTATCGGCCTTCCCCTATATCGTATACGGAGAAGCCTGAAAAGGCTTTTATCGATATTAAAAACTGTCACACCCACATGTTTGCAAAAGTGGATTGTTGCTGTTATCCCCACACCTCTCTTGGGGTGGGAGTTTTTGGGGCACCCACCACCTTCAATAGGGCGCTCCTCTGTCAAGGGTACAATAGATAATTATCCTTTAAAAAATTAAACAAAATTTGAAAGTTAAAGCTGTCCACAGATTGTCATGACTAGTTACCCCACCCCACCACACCACACCAAGTCCTCATTCTACTAATTATACGTCAAAACGTCGTCGCTGTCTCCAACCGCAAGTGCTGCACACCTTTATCATTGAACTTTTAACCTTCTCAAGGGAGTTTTGCTGCTGTCTCTGCTTTCCGTCATCAAAGTTATGATTTAGATTAATTGTTTTAACTGTACAAAGCTTTCTGTAAAAACTTGCCACGTAGTATTTGCCAACGCCACACTATGCCCGCATCACTTTGCATTGGGAAAACAGAGCAGTCGTAACCACACTGTTATTTACCAGCTGAAATCATCAGATCTAGTACTTGTATGGATACCCTTGCAGCAGACTGTAAATAAACAGAAATGCCCCATCGTGCCAGGGTTACCTATTGCAGTGCATGGTGACGTCACGCAAGTTCATGAATGGACTAGGTGTTTTAGGTTCATTGTTAAATTTTGAGATTTGGGCTGACAAGATGGCCGAGAGGTATGCACGCACACCTGCCCAAAAGCTGTCCAGCTGGGTTCGAATTTTGACACAGCGAGAAACATGGTGTTTCACAGGCAGGGTGATTCACCAATGTGTGTGCCATCCCTGGGATGGATGTTCAACTGGACTGTCACATCTGCCGGCTGGTGAAGAGTAGGCGAGCCATTGCTGACATTGCAGATACCATGGCCAAATTCCAAATTCCTGTGCCATCTATGTCGTCGAACATCAGGCCTGATCAGCCAGTTCATGAATGACTTGTGCCAAAAACTCCCCCAGCCAACCCCACAATAACATGGGAATAATTGTGGATGTTAAAGAAGAATAATTAAATTTTGAGTTTTGACAAAAGCTATGGTACAGCAAACATTGGTAATTAATCTTTTTGGCTTAATTAAGTGTGCCATCCTGCAAGAGAGCTTGCTCAGCCTGAAAGTCTCCAATTCTACGTGGTTCGCACCACAGCGGTATCGCATGATACCCATTCGCAGGTTAACTCAGACCTTGGCATTGACAACATGTTGGATTTTGAATGTTGTTATGGCTTCTTGTCTAAGTGCAGAAAAAATATTTTTGATCCAAAGAATCTTAGCTTCAGCTTTGCTCCCTTATTTCAGGTGAAGCACCCCGTCATGTTATGCCTTGCATGGTAAAATGCACCATGAGTAAAGGGACGTGTGTTATCTCCCACAACCACAAGTGCATGAAATGTCTACCAATCCATGGTTCACGTTCAAACTCTGGATACATCTCATAATAGGCCACTGTTAATTGCCAGTGGAGGGACTTGCACACAATTTCAGCAATGATGATGTATCAGATGAGTATACAAACCTAGACACAGTGAGGTTGTGGTTGTTACAACAGTATGAAGTGGACTTGGAACTTGTTAAAACTTCTGCTTCAAACCTACATCCCCTGAAACACTCGTTTGCATTTAAATGTGTGAATTATTTTATAATAATTTGCTGGGTGTTTCATAGTGGTGTGTGGTTAGCTTTGTTACAAGTGTATAAAAGTAACACCTCGTGCTTCATTTTGATGGATGCTTTTCGTACGGTTCCAAAGTCACGAAAATGAAGCTTGATTAATGGTCTTAAAATACCCAGCGATATGGTCCCAAACAGAGTGGAATAATTGCCTGATTGATGATAATTTGGTCTGCTCGCGTGATTGCAGCAGAAGGAAGAGGCCAAGGAAAAGGCTGCACGTTGAGTTGTGGATCCTGGAAGGTGGGAAAGACCTTTTTCTGCAACAGATTCCTTTGCAGTGGACTCCCTGTGACTACAAAGTGCCGAATAAATGAGAACATTGCATCGGCTAGGCGGGACACTGGATTTGTAACATCATTAGGCCATCCGGAGGATAATCCTAAAGTTTCCCTCGTCACCCTGTCACACCACATGACCCCAAAGCCTTCTGTGGCCACAACTCCCATGTCTCACTTTTCCGTGGTGACGTCCACAGAAGAAGCGATGCTGAGGAGTGAGGCATTACAAGACCGTTCACCAGGTGATATGGCAAGGCTGATTCACCCTGCGGGTCATCATCATCAAACTAACACTTTGCTGCACAAAGCACCAAAGGTGGCATCTGCCCGAGGCCACAAGCTGCGAAGGCATACGCGTACCACAAGTGAGCTCAAACAATCAGGTGTGGATAAAATGGAAAAGGCCGAAATGCGTGAAATGAGAGCATTTGTTGACGAGGAAGAACTACAGGAGGGCATTGGCAGTGGGAGTCGAGCAAGAACTACAGAAAGTTCAATGAAAAGCATGACTGAAACCACTCCCAGCATTTTGAACAAGTTTGCTTCAAACATGAAACGAACCGACAAAACTGCCACAAGACATTCCACCGCAGAACCACCAAATACGACAAAAGTTTCAACAGATCTTGAGTCGAGTACGTCTCGAAAGCAAAAGGATAGCAAAACGGTTATTGAGTTCAACGGATCCACTCCAAACAATGATTCCTTAGTCGAGCTTTCCACGACCTTTTCCCTCTCATCAGAACTGGCTAAACTAGAGTTGTTGGAAGCAACCACAAGGACAGCAAGGTTGCACGAAGATATGCCTCCGGATGAAATGCAGGAGGTAGAGAAGCGACGGCGTTTCAACGAGCAGGACGGACAAACAGACAAGAACGATGGTGATCGCAACGGGGACGATGTTAACATAAAAGACCCTGAAAAGGAAGGGAATGCAAAAAAGGTGGAAATCAAGGACCAGGCCGATGACGATGAGGAGAAGGAAAACGGTGATAAATCTGGCCAATATTTCTTGCATCATCAGCCATTCGACAAGGTTGACGAGGACGGGACGGATGAGAAAGCGATGCAAAAAGACAGTGGCGATACCGAGAACCAGTTGGTAAGCCGAATGGCACAGGGAATGCGGAAGGTCACCGTGAATGATTCTGCGGAAGAGGGTGACAGTGCAGGGTCAGATCCGAACCCTGTCAAACTGAATGGGAAAAGCGGGTCACACTTTCACCGCTCCTCACCGGGGAATGTCACCGCGGAGTGGGAGCATTGCTCGGCCCACGTGCCACTTGTACATCGATCACTGCTCTGCCTCTGTGTCAGCCTTTCTTGGTTGGCCTTATTGCCTATGCCGAGCCTCAGTTGATCTTTCCTCCATCCCACTAGTGCTTTTTTGGAACTCACCGAAATAGTGAATTTTGATTCTGGTCCACTTACTGTATGCAGCGCACGCCCTGTGTAGCACTCCATTAAAGGCGCTCAGCTGATGATTATGTGTTGTCGTCACAGATACGTTATTGTGAAATAGATCTCACAAACAGCAGTGTAGTCAGTGATATCGTCGTCATGTACTATTGAACCGTGCTTACTTCGCAGGCAAAAGTACGACACAGGCTTTTCAGCCTGCACCGGGTGACTGGAAGGAATAATTGGTAAATAAATTTATAAAGTGGTGGCAGGACATGTGCGATGTTCACCAAGTGGACACCAAACGGGACAATAACTATACAAACATGAGGTGGCGCTCTTGAGAGGTAAATTGGTTTCATCTCAATCAACACAGGACTTTCAAAATGACTACGAGTGCTATAAAAACAAACAAAACATATTGATAACAGCCCTCTCAGCTCTCACTTCCCCCCCTACTCCACCACCATCATTTATCTTTCTAATTGCAGATGTCCATTAAATAAATAACCAAATCTACCATGTTCGCATGAGACGCTCCCGAAAGGTTCAAAGTCCATTCATTAGCAGGGATGATCGAGGGTTTGGGTAGAATGCGTCCATCTACGATCCTTCGGGCCTTGCACCGGGCCTCATCATCGGGAGTTTTTGCAGTACAAGCAGCGACACGATCTCAGTTTTTTTTGGGGGGCAAGTTGAGAAAGTTCTCCAAGTTTGTCGTTGTGCAGAGGCCGACCCCTTTCTTTCAGGTGCTTTTACAAGTATTTTCGACTTCATTTAGAAGTTTTGTGAGTCATTTTATGTAATAATCCATATCTCGCACGCACGATATACATAAACATTCCCCAATCAATATTGCTGTCAAGGGGTTCTGCGCATGCGCCGAGCATTCTGGGGGCAGATTACGTCATTTCAAAAGTTCCGTATTTCCCTGTGATGAATAAAATGGCGTTAGATTTTACACCACATGTTGTACGTGATGACATCAGTGCTGTCCTAACGGGGAGAAACTAAATACTTTCAAACCCTGTAAACGTCAGGGATGCTCATGCGTTTATTGCACGAGTTGCTTTTTTTTTTAATTTTTAATTTATATAAGTACACCGTATCATAAATGCCCTTATTTACTTTATCTTTAAGTTTTGGCCACAGATGATGTCATAACCCACAAAGGACTATCTTTAATGGGGGTTTCTTGTAAAACAGGGGAGTTAAGCTTTATCTCGGCTGGTCCGGACAGAATGGTGCTGAGTTGGCTTTGGAACCTGTGAGCTGTCCTGTCTGGGTTTGATTCCTAACCAAACTACAAACTGTCAGATTGGTGCTTCATTGAATCAATAAGTGCGTTGTCACTCGAATCGACTGAATGCTCCTTGTGCTATCATGAGTTGGACATTAAAGGTCCTATGACCACTAGCTTCACAAACAGTAAGCGAGTTACTGCCGGCAACCTGAACAAATTCCTGCCAAAATCAGTTCTGGTTGAATGCAACTTATAAACAGAAATTTGTATGAAAAATGGTATTTACATCAAAGACACCACTTTCAAATTTGAAGCAAATGGGTGGGGTTCTCCACATAACCCCCCCCCCCCCAAATCTCGTTCTCTCCATAAAAAACACACTCAGAAACATAAATACCACCGCAGTCTTATTTTTGTTATGGTTGGTTTGAATATTGAAATTTTAATTCCTGAGGTTGGTTTGAGCTTCAATTATTTACCTGAGCTCTTGAGCCCCACCTTTCCCTTCCCACTCCACCGTGAGCGGTACGGATCATCAACATGGAGGTCAAGGCCCATAGTTGATCAGGTATCAGCAAACGGCTGGAATGATTGCATCGGAGTATTGGTAACATCTCGTGCACGGTTTGACAGTGACAGATTTCTATGCAGTCACAGGATTATTATGACATATTGGGTGTCAGATGCACTATCAATAAAATAACCTCTTTTGACAGATTCATGCATAAAAAGCAAGCATGACAGACAGCATGCAACGTTCATGTCTAATTATAATTTCCATAAATGCTCACAGTATAATATGACTGCTTTAACATTTCAAATGATTCCCCACCTCCTGGCAGGGTCGGCTGCTTAAATTTGTTGGCCCATTTTTTGCGAACTTGCTCGCCAGGCTTAGTTCGATCGAAGGTGGCAGGAATGGTCATTTGTTCAGAATGCTCGAGATAACTCACCTCCTGCAATGAGCACCACAAAGGCTTATTGAATAGACAAACCGTGACAACAACAACAAAAATAGGGGCAATACCCCTGGGCGCTCACCTTGTATAATAATGATACTGAGGAGGAAGTCAACATGGGACGGAATCAGCAAAATATACCAATGAACCAAAGTTATAGCAAATAACTATTTGGGGGGGGGGGAACTCACCCCCCCAGTATTTTTAAATAGCACAAACAAACTTTGGTACATCATGAGTGATGAAGGTTGTGGTGAAGTTTCATCGGAATTGTGTTTGTAGTTCCAGAGAAGAAAGCAAATACATATTTTGGGTGGCAACCCCCCCTCCCCCCCATGAACCCCTTTAAACCCCAATTTTTTTTTAATGTCCTGAACAAACTTCAGTACAACACAGGTGATGAAGGTTGTGGTCAAGTTTCATCGAACTCATGTGTGTAGTTTCAGAGAATAAGTTGCAAGTGTTTGTGGACGGACAGACGGACGGACGGATGGACGGACTGATGACTCGCCATCCCACGAGGTCCACGGAATTACATTCCAGGTGAGCAAACAACTCATAACACCTCCTCTTCACGAAAGACACCGATATATTTTTAACATCCACCAGCAATTTCAAGCAGATAAGAAATCCAGCTTAACCTCCACCCAAAGGGCGGTGAAACCATTGTTGTGTCGCCATACCTGTAAAGAAACAGTTGCGCAGTTTATAGTGTGTACGCCTTGCCCCGGGGTTCTTTAATCCCAGTCGTTGATTGCAGGTGCAATCTTATATGATCATTGAAGAATACACCACATTTGATGAAGAATGGCGTGTAACAGGTAAATGCTTTCTGGCACTTTCTGCAGACAGCCTGAGCATGGGAATGAGAACAGATTGAGACATTTTTCATTGGGTATTTGACAAAAAAGTTTCACCTGATGGTACAACCGATTTCCCGTCAAAGAAGAATACCCCCAAAGATGTTAATTCCTCAGTACTTGGACTCAAACGGAACGACGATGGCTGCGTTTCAGTTTCTGCTGGCATTGTCCTTTTGAGGACATTATCTACAGTTTGGGGTCCAATTAGATCTTGATTGATTACAAACCATTTTCGTCATCAGCATTCTCTTGGAATTTCAAACTCTTTCTTTACCAGTGGATTTATTCTTGCATGGTCTCTGCCAAGCATCGCAAAGCTGGGGGTAATCCTACCCCGAGGGACAGCATACACAACTGCAGGGTTTATTCCTTTTGGGAAGATTGGTTGGCCCAGTGGAATGAGACCGGTGACACCGAGACGCAAGTTTAGGCACGTGCTTACCGGCGCAAGAAAATATTCATACGATGCCAAAAATGACATCCAAAAGAGTCTGTTCAAAGTCGACTAGATCTGGCAGCACGAGATCGAGGTCTTGTTTGTTGGTCACCCACTCAACGGGTCACCATTAATACCAGATAGCATGATGTGAAGAAATGCGCAACTCGATGTGCTGTTGATGCTCTCCTATCATAGGACACCTTTTTAAAAAGCTGAAACGTCTGTGTTCTTACAAGCTCTCCGACCACCTGTTTTTATGTCGTCAATGAAGCATCAACGTATCGTGTCACAAACATATAATTACACTTTTACAAAGTGCTCTTCATGAAAGATTTAACCACATATCAATGAAAGCCGATGTTGTGACTTTTATCGCTCCAGTGGATCCTGAGAAGGGAGGTTAATGCTGTGCACCATACACGCTGAACGTATGAGCCAGGTGGCATTGTTAATGATGCGTATTGTTCAGTAAGGCTATGCCTGCTGCTGCTTCCGACCTTGACGGATGTTGTCAAAAGGATATTTCAAGCTCGACTTGCTGTTGTGGACACATTCGCTGATTTGCCACCGTTTATCTCGAGCCACTGAAGAGAGTGCTCGAACGTCCAAACAGGCATAAACAGCTTTTCAAGGTTGGGGAGGATATTGGATTTTTGGAATATTTGTCCCTTGCCACTAACATACACCACTGCATGTCAGATTGTAATATCCTGTCTGTGAATGCCAAGGCGAAAAGAGACAGCGAGAGAGAAAATTACAACTGATAAGACAAATATGCTTGAAAAGTGTTGTCACGAGGCTAGGCCTGTTGTTCCCCACTGGATAGAGATTCATAGAGATGTTTAGATATTTTGTTCGACATTCAAGTGACCATATCAAATTTCACAAGACCTTCTGGAGGGACTTTGCTTGAGACCAGCAGAGCTTTTGGTGAGACCATTCTGGTGCCAAGATCGCAACTTGTCAAGCCAGACAGTGTGAAAGCAAAGAATAGCAAAAATAATAAAAAAGTGAAATCCTTCAATACAGCGCGTGTGGTGAAGCAAATGAGTACACTAATGTTAAAATATGCAATTTATGCTTTTTCAGTTGAAAAACAATTAAAAAGCGTACTTAATATTTGAAATGTAAAAATCTTGTTATTATTGTGATAAGCACCTTTATATATAACAGAAGGAATGAAATCGTTCGATACAGCGTGGCAGGGAGCCACAAAAGAATGATGGCATAAGAAGAACTTAGCTATCAGCGTTCGGCGCGAAATGCGATGGTGGGCGGAAATGACGTCTTTCGGTCGTTCGTACATGAGAGGGGCGCGTTTCTTGGTTTTTTTTCCGTCAAGCAATAAATTAAATGGTTTTCACATATATAACACGTTAGTTTCACAAATTTCCATTGAAATACTCGGGTATTTCCATCAATTGTTGCCATTTCGGTCTAGGTTATGCACTGCATCTACCGGACGGCCGTCATTGGCTGTCACAGGCACGTGGGGGAGGGGGGACACCGGGACACTGGAGACGTGGTAGACACCGGGGACATTTCAAACTCGGTGCAATTGTATACAGCGCACGCACTGTAATAAAAAAGGCAGAAATGTTTTTTTCATATAACTAAGGTAGTGTAAAACAGCCACCTTCCTACATATCACATTTTCCTGCATTTTCTCTGCAGATCTGGATAAAATCACAAGCTGCTCCAACACGTGGAACATGTATTTCAATCGTGACAGATCTCACACTCTTATTATGTGTCTCCGAAAGGACCATATGGTAACCCCCTCATCTACTTTCTCAACAATCCTCTTGAAGAAGTCCTTTCATTCAAGCTTCTGGGTTTCACCATCTGCCATGATCTTTCCTGGGAGAGTCACATTTCCAAGCTGGCCTCCAAAGACAGTCGCCAACATCCTCCATCGTGCAAAGTCCTTCCTTGGCACACCTGAGCTCTTGACTACATACAAAGCTTTTGTTCACAGCCTGATGGAGTACTGCTCTCCCCTCTGGGCTGGTGCTCCCGCCTCTCACCTTTCTCGGCTTCACGCCATGGAAACCAAGGCATTGAGGAGCATTGGTATCTCGTGCAATGAGGCTGAGTTTTTAGGTCTCTCACTTGAGGCAGGTTGGTGGTCTCTCTGTCTTCTACCGTCTCCTCTCCGGCCTCGCCCCCCCTGCTCTGTCTGCGATTTGTCCCCACCACATTTCCGCAGGACGCCCAAGGTCCGCCAACAATCCCCTTCTGGTAAAACTACCAAAATTACGAATCACTGCTCACCTTCACTCTTTCATTCCTCTTTTTTCCCACCTATGGAACAAACTGCCACACTCTCTTCAATCCCATTCTGCCCTCCAGATCTTCAAAATAGCTGTTCACCACCATCTCTTCTCTTCCCCCATCCAAAACCATGATCCTTCCTGCCCCCACCAATCCACCCCAAACCCACCTCCTTCAAATTCCCCCTTTCCTTCCTGAAAGTCCCTGTAGTGTTCATCTTGTGTACCCTGCCCATTTAGAGACTTTCCCCCATGTACCCTACACCCATCCCTCTCCATTTCACAGATCTCATTATGTCTCTGTTCCCCATTGTTTTTTCCTTCCCTCTCCCATCCCTCTTGTCGCCTGCTCCCATTGTTGTCCATTCTGTGTATTAGCTCTCATACGAGCCTTGACAATGAAAACCAACCAAACAAACAAACAAACATCACAACAAAGCCACCATGTATCTGGCAAAAAAAAGATAACAAAAACAAAGGGTCAGCTTCAGGAATAGAGACCGCAGTGAATCACTCCTGATCGGTAATTGGCGATGCATCGTGATCATAAACGTGGTCACTCGATTCCAACAACAATGACCAAAGCACGATGATCAAGCAGAGTCTGAGAAGAGGCACCCCGAGTCGATCACAAAACTCTGCTGGAAAAACGATCCACCAAACAACTAAAATGTGTAGTTGTAAGCACTCCGTGACAGGTGAACGATTTGAAAACTTTGGAAAGTAACATGATTAATGATTTCTCGGTTTGTGTTTCTCTCGTCACTCCACTGGTGTTGTTGTTCGGAAAGAAAAAGGGGCGAGGGGGGATATTTTTGATTCATGATGATGTAGTTCCAGGGGGTTTGGGTTGGCTTCGGTCGTTTAGCTTTTGTATCTTCATCTGGGGATTGCAGGTGCAAATCCTGACCCTGCTGGAAAGGAAATGGCAAACTGACAGTGTATTTCATTGCCCATGAAGCTGCTCTGGCAAGCCGATTCTCTCCAGGGGATGCTACTGGGTTTACCATGGTGCAGATATTTCATGATCACGTAGTCATAATGTTTTGTAGCAAACTTGTTTGGCTAGAGACTGGAGCTGCATGTGTGTAATGTGCATACATATGTATGCAGCTTACCGGATAAGCCTTCTGACGGCAGTTGGAAGCGCAAATCAAGTTTTGGATTTTGTGCCAAATGCCAAAGCATTGCAAGTATTCATCACAACAAAAAGGTTGTGTAACTTTGACAGAGTCTTCTGCATTTCAAATGAACTGCCATCCTCTGTTTAAAAAAAACAAAAAAACAAGTGCAATGCAACTTCCAGCTTCGCTGTTGCAATGTGCACTGCACTTTGATATCATATCAACATCTTATTTCCCAGTCAAAATAAAGAAACCCCGTTAACTGTGTAATGTTGATGGATGCGTACAGTGACTTCAGAAAGTATTCACACCCCTCGACTTTAGTCACATTCTATTGTGTAAATGAATAACAAAAATGTTTGTTACCGAATTCCACAAAATACCCCATCATGACAAAGTGAAAACATGTTTTTAGAAAGTTTTACAAAGCAATTAAAAATGAAAAGCTGAAATGTCTTGAGTCAATAGGTATTCAAACCCCTGAGTGAATACTTTGTAGAAGCTCCTTTGGCAGTGATTACAGCTTTGAGTCTTCTTGGGTATGTCTGTATCAGCTTTGCACATCTGGATTTGGGGATTTTCTCCCATTCTTCCTTGCAGATTTGCTCAAGCTCTGTCAAGTTGGATGGGGAGCATCAGTGAACAATATAATCTTCAAGTCTTTCCACAGATTCTCAATGGGATTCAAGTCTGAGCTTTGGCTGGGCCACTCAAGGACTTTCACGTTTTTGTTTTGAAGCCATTCCAATGTTGCTTTGGCTCTATGCTTGGGGTCATTGTCCTGTTGGAATGTAAATCTTCATCGCAGTTGAAGGTATTTTGCACTCTGAAGCAGGTTCTCCTCAAGGATTTGCCTTTATCTGGCTCCATTCATTGTTCCCTCTATCCTTACAAGTCTCCCAGTCCATGCCACTGAAAAGCATCCCCATAGCACGATGCTTCCACCGCCATACTTCAAGGTGGAGATGTTTTAAGATGGGTGATGAGCTGTGCTCGGCTTTCCACCAGACGTCGTGCTTTGCATTGAGGACAAAGTTCAATTTTCGTCTCATCAGACCACAGAATATTTTTCCTCATGCTCTCAGTCTTTCATGTGCCTTTTTGCAAACTGCATGCATGCTGTCATGTGTCTTTTTCTCAGTTGTGGTTTCCATCTGCCCACTCTGGCCCACCGTCTGCCCCATAAAGCTTAGATTTGTGAAGTGCTGCAGAGGTTGTTGGCCTTCTACCAGGTTCTGCCATCTCAGTCAATGAACTCTGTAGTTCTGTCAGAGTGGTCATTGGGTTCTTGTTCACATAGTTCTTGCAATTGAGCAGAGTGCTTGGGCTATC
>NC_140970.1:86382119-86432119 GCF_056783735.1 Eptatretus burgeri | reverse complement strand
CAGGCTGCGGACAAAAGCTTTGTAAGTGGTGAGGAGCTCAGGTGGGCCGAGGAAGAACTTTGCACGACGGAGGATTCACAGTCGGCGACTGGCTTTGGAGGCGAGGTTTGCAATGTGGCTTTCCCAGGAAAGGTCATGGCAGATAGTGAGACCCAGAAGCTTGAAAGAAAGGACTTCTTCCAGAGGATTGTTGAGAAAGTGGATGGGGGGATTTTCTAAACGGTCCTTTCGAAGAGACATAGTGAGAGTGTGAGATTTGTCTGGATTGAAAGACATGTTCCATGTGTTGGACCAGTTTGTGATTTTATCCAGATCTGCAGTGAGCGAAGAAGCAGCTGCTTGCCGGTCTGAGGGATGACCAATGGTATGGCAGAGGGTGGAGTCATCAGCAAAGAGATATAGAGGATTTTCCAGAGAGTCGGAGAGATCATTGATGAAAACCAGAAAAAGAACAGGGCCCAGAACGCTACCTTGAGGAACTCCAGCTTGGACAGGAAGGGGGGATGAAAGAACTCCATTTAGGGCCACACGGTGACTGCGACAGGAGAGGAAATCTGTGAGCCATGAGTGGAGATGGCCTTGGATACCAGAGCATGAGAGTTTGGTGAGCAGGGCAGGGTGCCAGACTGTGTCAAAAGCACGTGATATGTCCAGGGATACGGCTCGGATTTCCTGTCTGGCATTGAGGGCTGCCATCCATTGTTGGGAGAGCAGAAGCAGCATATCCAGGGTAGAGTGACCTGGTCTGAAACCAAATTGATGATCAGAAATCAAGCCATTGGAGAAGAGGAAGGATTTGATGTCTGAAGCGATGATGGATTCCATCACCTTGCTGATGATTGGGAGAAGGCTGATTGGTCTGTAGTTGCAGGGATCTGTTTTTGCACCTTTTTGTGCAGGGCAGTGATGTTTGCTGATTTCCAAGCAGATGGCAGATGACCTTGAGCAAATGAGAGGGTGAATAGAACAGAGAGAGGGTGAGCAAGAGCAGAAGAGCAGGCTTTGAAGACACATGGGCTGATGCCATCTGGACCGGTTGCAGAATCTGACTCGAGGTTTGAAAGCAAGCTCTCCACCTTTTCAGGAGAAAAGGACACAGAGTCCAGGGACAGTTGGGTGCGACTGGGTAAGGTGGGTAGAGAAAGTGATGGATTTTGGACACAAGATTTAGCTGCAAACACCGAGTTTAGGCATTCAGCTTTTTCACGTGCGGTATCAGCAGTGCGGCCATTTGAGGTAAGGGAGGGGATGGAGGGGGAACATACACCAGAAACAGATTTGATTAGATGCCACCAGGATTTTGAGGAGGGAGAGAGGTTTGAGAGTTCAGACTTGAGATGAGAAAGATGTTGTTTTCTGGCTCTCCTGAGGGTAGATACACACTTGTTCCAAGCTTTCTGGAAGGAACTGAGATTTGCCCTCAGTTGGGTTTGCTTTCCATGAGGCAAAGGCAAGTTGTTTCAGGACAACTGCCTCACCACAAGCTTCTGTGAACAAAGGGCGGGAGGAAGGGTGGCACAACTGAAGACGAGAGGGGATAAATCTGTGCATGAGGGAGAGCAAGTTTCTTTGAAAGAATTCCCAGGATGAGTTGATGTTGGAGAAAGTAGCGATAGGAGACCAGTCTATAAGTTTGAGGGCTGCTTGGAGACCCTGCCAGTCGGCTTGAGTGAAATGCCAGACTTGACGGCGGTGAGGTGGTTCTCTGATAATAGCCAGAGAGATGTCCACTTTGACAAGGACGTGGTCAGAATAACCGATTGGAGCGGAGGAAGAGCAGCAGTTATTGTCAGGGAAATTTGTCAAAATCAGATCCAGAAGAGATGGAGTACCATTGGTTGAGATCCGGGTAGGGAAGTTGACCGATTGAGTCATTTCCAATGCGTCGCAGAAAGCTTTTGCTGAGGTGCCATGACAGGTGAGAGAGGTACCCACACCTAGCCAACTGGCATGATGACAATTGAAGTCGCCACATATGAGGAAGAGAGAGTTTGGATGAGAAGATAGAAGTTGGTCCATGTTTTCAGATAGTGAGGTGTAGATGGAGTCATCACTGTTCGGTGGACGGTACAGTACACATATAAACATGAGGTGGGAGTGGAGGGGAAGCCGTAGCCAGAGGTATTCCTGGGGGTGTGGGGGAGTGAGGTCAGTGCATGGAGAGTGAGGAATCGAGTCTTTGATGAAGAGAGCAACTCCTCCACCAGGGCGAGGCTCAGGTCTGTCAAACCGGAGGAGGGAGTAACCAGGGAGAGATACTTGGGAGTCAGACACGTCTTGGGGGAGGAAAGTTTTTGTTCGGCAGATTATGTCTGGTTTGTGAGTGGCAACCTGTATAGAAAGATCTGAAAGGTTTGAGCGAAGGCCCCGGATATTTGAGGTCCATAGTTTTAATGAAGAGGTAGGGGAGGAGGCTTTGGGTGCAGGGGGTGGTGTAGGAGGGGGAGTGTCGGACAAGGGACGAGGGGGGAGGTAAGGAGCGTTGTTGAAAGAGTGTGGGGGATTGCAGAATAGCTAGGGGAGGTGGCCGAATGAGGAGGAGAAAAGGCTCTGTGGTGCTGGGGGAGAGGGTGGATAAGAGAGGGGGCAGAATGCAGTTGAGGATTTGAGGAGGTGGAGTGAAGAGATGGAGGTGAGAGGGCAGTGGAAGGAGGCAGCTTTGTGGATGGGAGGGGGGCAACTTTGGGAAGGATGAGTGAGGGGGATGAATGGTGGGAGAAAGGTGAGGGGGGAGTTTTCGAGAGAGGTGAGAGGGAGGCTTGGAGAGAGAAGAGTGGGATGGTTGCGTTGAGAGTGAGGGGTGAGAGGAGTGAGTTGGTACTGAAGTTGGAAAAAAAGAATGGTTGATGGAAAGCGAACATTCATAGTAAACTGGGGTTTTAAAAAGTTTTAGGTCAGTTATGCGATTTAACACATTTCTTGAGGGATGCAATAAAGGCGAATTCAGAGAATGGAGAGAAGAAACGCTGTAACAGTTGGATTTTTTAGGCAAGGTATGAAGGAAAGGTCGAATTGAGAGCAGTCTGTTTAAATAGCAGAAGAGTAGTGCATTTTGATACAGTAAAGAGTACCACATGTGTGAAAGAGGAAGATGAAGCATTATAAGAGATCGTTTTTGTTATTATTATTAATGTTTGAGAGAGTTTTCAACAGATTAGGTCGTGGAAGTGCATACCTGCCAACCCTACCGATTTTCTATAGCTCCCAACGCCTACCGATTTTATTAGTCAGACATACCGCATTTGGAAATTATTATTGGAAAAAAAAATAGTTGTGTTTTTTCAGTTTTGCGTTCGTTTCTCACTGCCAATATCGTATTACACGCGGCTGCATCTACATTCTACAAAACTCGTGCCTGACCTTGATTTCTTATTTCGTCAGCGATTGGTTTCTGCTTCCAAACTAAGCATGACCAATAAAATGGGACGACAGGAAACAGCGGGCATTCATTTCCAGACAACGCGCCATTTTCCATTCATGATCAAAGACTGCAGTTAACAGAGAGTACTCATGGCTTCAGTGCACAACAACAATGCAAACAGCAGAAAAGAAAAAACCACACCCACGCTGGGTCAACAAGTTTAAGCCAAGTTGGACAACAGAGTACAAGTGTATCAAGGCTTCACATGAGGTAAACTGTAAATATGTTATGAAATCAGAGTGGCCAGTCATTTCATTCATAAAGATGTATCGGTGAGTTTATGTAAACTCTTGTGTACACGTATGGGCACATACATGTGGAGCTTGGACAGTGAGTAATTTATGGAAATGTGACTGATGATCATGATGTCTTAGAAAAATAAAGATTGGTGAGTATATCAACGATGTTAAGTTTTCTCTTTTTCACTCTAAAAATATGTTGATATATTTCAGCTCACTGTGGTCTCAAAATGCAGGAGATTGCACCATTTTTTTGAAAAATTTCCGGGGGGGGGCATGCCCCCGGACCCCCCCCCCCGAGCAACGCGTGTGACGCCAGCCTAGCGCTTTCCTTTCAAAAAAGGTTGGCAGGTATGGAAGTGTTGTAGAAAAAAAATCGAGGAAGAAGAAGAGGAGGAAAAAGAAGAGGAGATGAAGAAGAAGAATCGGAGAAAGGTAGCGTTTTTTTTTTTTGGGGGGGGGGGATTTAAGATAATAAATAGAGTGATTAGTTGGGAGGGATGGGAGATGTTAATAGAGTTGGAAAGATAGAAATTGAAGATAATGGGGAGAAAAAAACAAATAAACACGATCGTACACCGAGGGGAACAAAAGGTAGGCTTCAGGCCTCAAGGATAGGCCTCAAGCACCCAGTAAGACAATTTCGACGAAATCTCACAAAATAGCACGATTTTTGAAACAAAACCGAACTCGGAACACACAGTAACATGTAGGTGAGAAAATAAACAGTTAAAATGGGACAGATAACGACCGGAAACTTAACTTTGAGATCATCCGCAGGGAGCCCCGAAGGAGACCTGCCAACGCTCCAAACCCAGAACTGGAAGTTTTGATTTTAATCAAATATTAATGTTTTCTAAATTACAGAGCCAATTTCCACCATCACACGATGAGTGTGTGTGTGTATTGTTCATAAAGCACAACATATCCTCTCTGATAAGTCCCCTACCCCCACCTCTCTCTCTCTCTCTTTGTTCCATCCTCAGTCCACCCCCTTCTAATCCAGTGTAGCACCCTCCTCCCATCTATCTATCTCTCTCACTCTCTCTCTCTCTCTCTCTCTCTCTCTCTCTCTCTCTCTCTCTCTCTCTCTCTCCCTCTCTCTCTCTCTCTCTCTCTCTCTCTCTCTCTCTCTCTCTCTCTCTCTCTCTCTCTCTCTCTCTCTCTCTCTCTCTCTCTCTCTCTCTCTCTCTCTCTCTCTCTCTCTCTCTCTCTCTCTCTCTCTCTCTCTCTCTCTCTCTCTCTCTCTCTCTCTCTCTCTCTCTCTCTCTCTCTCTCTCTCTCTCTCTCTCTCTCTCTCTCTCTCTCTCTCTCTCTCTCTCTCTCTCTCTCTCTCTCTCTCTCTCTCTCTCTCTCTCTCTCTCTCTCTCTCTCTCTCTCTCTCTCTCTCTCTCTCTCTCTCTCTCTCTCTCTCTCTCTCTCTCTCTCTCTCTCTCTCTCTCTCTCTCTCTCTCTCTCTCTCTCTCTCTCTCTCCCTCTCACTCTCTCTCTCTCTCTCCCTCACTCTCTCTCTCTCTCTCTCTCCCCCTCTTCCCCCTCTGTCTCTGGACAGTGGTTATGCGCGGACGATGGTTATCTCCGTATGTATCTGGACAGTGGTTACGTCCGGATGGTGGCTGTCTCCATATAATAAGTGTCTGGATGGTGGTTATTTCTGGATGGATCCTCCCCTCACACTGCCTTACCTTGCTCTCCCCTCATACTTCCTTCCCTTGCTGCCTTTTAACCCCACCTCTTTTCACTCCTCCACCCCTCCTCATTCACACCTCATTCCTCGCTCCCCGACCCCTCCTCGCTCTTACTCCTCCACCCCTCCTTCCTCGCTCCCCAACCCCTCCTCGCTCCCCCTCCTTCCTCTCATTCTTCCTCGCTACCCTTAATGTTCCCTTAGTGAAGAAACGGGTTGTATTTGCTCAAAAACTAATAATTATAGCACGCGAGTAACCACATAAGTATGCAATGCTTCAGTGAATGAAATCACAATGGTTACAAATTGAGATTTTGGCTTAAAGCTAACAGTATAGGGGTAACATCATGCATGACTGTATGTGGAAGCTTTTTACAAGCAGTGAATAGGGGGGGGGGATAGGGGAAGGGGTGGAGGGACATTATAATGGACATGATGTGATTTAGTGATTTTATAAGTGCCTTAAAGTGTCTTTAGTCCATGTGTTTCATTTGGGACATTTTGGATTGTTGCAGACAGGATGCAAAATCTTTCTTCCATCGTGTTTTGTAAATATGCAACTTTTGAAATGATGTATGAATGCTAAGTGAGGCCATTTGTACATGTGCCGAGTGTGTGTCTACACTGACCCGGTTCTGCCTGCCGGCACTTTTAACCTGCCGTTACTAGTGCAAAATGTATTCTTCAAATAGTTTTTTTAAACATAATTTTCAGTATTTAGACGAAAGAATGGCAATTTCACAATGTTCAACCATAATGGTGTTCCTTACTGCAAATCGGACTCATGGAAATACAGGAATATGAGAAATACGTATGTGTGGATTTGAGGTGTTGGGTTCGTAGCATTTACTGTTCGTATTAGGACATTCTAGCGTCCCAATCCCCCCTCTCAACATGATTAATCGTAAATATTATCATTTTCAACTTACCCTGTTCATGCACAAAGCCCAGATATTTCCTTCCCATTGGTGTTCAGAAGAACCTAATCCAGATACACAGTCCATTCAGTGGTAGTGACCCATCGGGGAGTTGTGTCCACTGACCCACATGGTTGGGAGTTCGCAGTTTGAGCAGGTGCCCATTTGGCGAGCTGAGAAAGTTATCCAAATCTTTCGTTGTGCAGAGGCACAACCCATCCTCTAAGATACTTTCCAAGTAATGGCTTCCGTCAAAAGTTTGGTGAGCTTTTCCAAGTATTCATCCTTATCCCAGACACATAATACATTTTGTTTCACTCCAAACTCTTTAACTTCCTGGGGTTTCTGCACATGTACACTGAGCATTTTGGGGCAGATTACGTCATTTCGAAATTGCTGTATTGACAGGAGTCACTGTCTGTTTCTTCAGCTGCCCCATCTATTTGCTCAATTCAAAATGGGGTGGGAATAGCAGGGGGCAATGCCATCCTTGTGTCCCCATTGTGACATCTACACTCCCCTCTGTACTACTGCAACAGACAGGGGTCACTGAAGTTGGGGTGCGACCTGAGCAAGGGTGTAGAAGGGGGAGAGTCTTTAAGAGGGGGGACCCAGAAATATAAAAAGAACAGTGCTGAATGCTATACGAAGCACGCTCGTTCTTTTTGCGATCAGTCATTGCAGTGAACAGCTTGTCTTGGCGATTTGGTCTCACGTGACAGTGTTCCTTCTATACCTGGCTCTTGCGTCTCCAGCAAAGACAAAGCTGGACAAGAATCTACGTAGGCACCATGTGACTCAGGGATCGCGTGTGGATTGGCCACCGTTTTTATCCTGCTTGGAAGTAGTACACATTCCATGCGCAGCCTTTTACAACTGTGTGGTAAGCATTGCACCAGGGGCAACACCTCCTGTATCTGCCTCCACCAACCGGGCCTCTGAAGGGCCAAAGCATACACCAATTGCATGCCTTGATGTGCTTCATGTGTCTCTCACTGAGACTAAGATTCTCCTCTGCTACTGCTACCATAAAGAGGATGATGCAACAACTTCAGAAAAAGTCTTCGAGACTCTTGCGTTCCCCTGCTTCTGCACTTTTATGTGACAGCAGGAAAAAAAAAAACAAGAAAGGTTCTCCCAATTACCTCTATTCCTGTATCTCGAGATGACACAATCAACTCTTGCAATGCAAATAATAAAAAGCTTTGTTTCCACGCCTGTTGGACTCCAAAGTGGTGCAGTTTCCCACGGCACATGGCACACAACGAAGGGTAAAATTTCCTTATTGGAAAAACTATCACGGATCATCATGCACTTGTTCTTGGTGCTGTGAAAAAACAAAAACAAAAAAAACAACAACCCTACTTCTCACAACTGTCCTCTAAGCTTAGGTTTGTTTCTTCCAAAACTACAGTTTATTCTCACAAGACATATTTTACCTTTTCATTACCATTCTGTCATGATTTTCACATTCGTTTCCAGCCGAACATACTTGAAATATAAAATTTGTCAGGCTTTATAACTCAAGTGGTGAAAGTGTTTGCTGCTGAGGCAGAGTGTGGTGTTGCAAAAGCATTTCATGCCTAGTTATTCATTTTCATTGTGTTTCTGTTTTGAGTAATGTATCTTTGATTCCCTTGTGGGCTGTACTTGTTGAAAGTAAAAGGAAAACGAAAATATAGCTTTCTGGAATATTGCTTTTACTGTCAGGATTGAAGCATGAGTATTGGATCTAAAGGAATACCTGACAAGAAGCACCTGTAGTCACTGGATGAAAATTTATAAAAAATGTTTTCTGCGTGGATTGGTTGTGCAAGCGTGCATATTGCCAAATGGTCCAAGCCAGTTCTGCTAAAACGGCACGGTGAAAAATCTGGCAGCGATTCCTTACATCAACAGGCAATAATTCACAGAGAGAACCTCCTGAGAGTTCACGGATTCGCTCGAGATCGCCGCTTATCCAGCGTGCGGTCAAAGTTGCAGTACCATGCTGTGCACAAAAAGTCAAAGTGGCGTTCAAGGCCCGATGGTTCCAAGATGATCCTCATTGAGAAACAATAATCTTATAATATCCAATTTGCACAAAACATACACTTGAGAACATATCATACATGGGATTGTGTCATCCATCAATGCAAAGATGAACCAGATGAGAGTTAGCCTCATTCAAAATCAAATGAGACATATTTGTAGGAAGGTGTAGCCTCATTGACAGAATACAGGGGTGCCTTACAAGCAAGACAATCAAGATAGTACAACAAAATACTGTTACATGTACAGACCCCACATAAACTGTCGAACCACAACTGCAGCTGGTGCTGAGACCGAATATAGCAGAGATTCTTCCATGGATGACTGTAACAGGGATCACGCTCGAGTGTTATTTAGTGCCTCCCTGTATTCCAAACATGGTTTAAGCCAGGTTGGTTGATATCAATATTAGAGTTACGGTAACTGTAATTTTATCCTCCAGGAGGGCTCAATAGACCGAATTGGTTGTCATGGGAAAGATGGCAGGAACAAACTTGCACACACCCTTAAGGAATATATAATTTAATAAAGAGACTAGACACAAAAAATAGAATGCTTGATTAAGACAGACAATAAACTATAACGGCACTCGGTAGAGCGAATACCTCCTCCAGGCTGAACAGTTTACAATGAGTTTTGTCATAATCCCTCCACAACATTTTGAGATATTATGCATGCTACATATTGTTTTTGGTCCTATCTCTCAATGTTGAATAATCACTTAAAAATAAAATATATTACTATTTGGATCTGGATCTTTACCAAAAGCTAATCAATTCATCCTTGTCACACACTGTTGTCACACCTTGTCACACATTCGTCCGAGACAGACAGACAGGGGGGAAAAAAAATATAACCTCCGTCCACCTTTGGTGGCGGAGGCAATAATCACAATTCTTTACCATTGAAGCTAATCCAATCCATGCTCCACATATAGCTAGAGTCTTGGCCAATTGTTGGTGCCGCTCCTCAACAAATGGGCCACACAGTATAGCATGGTCAAAGGAACGCTGCTTTACTCGGCAACAATTATGAGCAGCCATGGAGGAGGGCCTGCTCCTCACTGGTGGGATGTCAGAGGGTCGGCACTTCCTTCTCTAGTGAGTGAAGGAAAGGGGTGGGGAGGGACGTGCCATGGTGTGGATGTGCGTGATGTCTAATGCGTCTCCTCACCTGGTTCAACACGAGAGACACATGACAGGACATCTTTAAGATCTCATCTAAAATGGGTAAGGCCCGTCTTTCACATGGGCCCTACGACAGACAATTATCCCCAGCATGTGTCCTTTATTCCACGTATATTGTCACTTAAAAAAAAAAAAAAATATATTGCAGGTTATAAGGTTAATGGATAAGCTGTTACATGCAGATGGACATGAGACAACACTGCACTCGACTTCATACAAACACAGCCAGTGACCAGCCGGTGCACTGTGAGAGCCAGCGGTACCATCTTGTGATGTTGCTTTTCTTTCCAAAGACAGCAGAAAAGAAGAAATCTCCCCTGCCACCCCCCTCCCATGGGATGCTAATCTATGGGGTTTCTCCATACTCTTATCTTCAAATGCTGAGTGTCAAGCAAGGAAGCAGCATCTTCTGTTTAAAGCCACTCCACCAGTGTTTTCATGAAACAAGAAAGTTATCGTTTCTTTGACTATTTGTGAGTATCAAATTCGTAAAACTTTCGAATGCCCCTCATATTTCCAGCTTTTCACCAATGTAAAAAAAAACAGTTATCTATATATTGTTGTGGGCTGGGGGTCGGTGGCGAGAACGACCGCGAAGTGGGGAAGTTTATGCCGTGTCCCACCAGACTCCCCGGAATTTATAGGCCGTCGCTCCAGATAACTCCAAAGCCGGCGGGTCGATTAATCGACCGTGAAACGCCAATATCTCGACCGCGTGGCGTTGGGTTAATTGTCTAGATCCCAATATACCTAAATAACCACGCAGTCTTGGCTACCGGGGATTCACGCCCTCGGCACGTCTTTCTCGAACCGGGTCACTTCTCCGACTGCGGTCGAGTTCCAACTAGCGACTATCAACTCCGGCTCGGTTGCAGCCGAGCGGAAACTGCCAAAGCCATGCCGGCTAGGATTAACGGATTATCGGGGATGAAACCCCGTCTGAACTCAGACCCGGACCATGCTGGACCAAATAAAGAAAGGACGGAAATGAGCTGGGAACATTTCTAATAATTTATTTACAATAAAAGACAAGGAGGCAAGACTTGAAGCGAATATGCAGAGAATATTTACAAGGATCAAAAACACTTATTCAGTTCTACTTAAAGACGGGCCCACACGCAGACACACGCATAAATGAAAAAAAACCCAGAGTTTTTATTGGACCCTCCAGCCGATGAGAGAGACGAGCTGGGGGTCAGAGTTCGGATGGGCACCTGTGGGTCATCGAAGGTCCCAGACGCACGTGTGGGACTCATGGCTTGTGGCGGCCCACGTGGCGAATAGTCGGGTTCACAAAACAGGCCAGAACTCCCCGCAAGAGCCACCGTGACCAAACTGCAGCTGACTCAGGCTCCGTGAACAGACTGTCTCGGACTCAGGCTCCGTGAACAGACTGTCTCGGACTCAGGCTCCGGGAACAGACTGTCTCGGACTCAGGCTCCGGGAACAGACTGTCTCGGACTCAGGCTCCGGGAACAGACTGTCTCGGACTCAGGCTCGGGAACAGACTGTCTCGGACTCAGGCTCCGGGAACAGACTGTCTCGGACTCAGGCTCCGGGAACAGACTGTCTCGGACTCAGGCTCCGGGAACAGACTGTCTCGGACTCAGGCTCCGTGAACAGACTGTCTCGGACTCAGGCTCCGTGAACAAACTGCCTCAAAACCCGACTAGCCACCGTCAAAACTCGTTCTAACCCACATAAACTCTCGTCCACACACCTCCCCTTGCACAGAGCCTCTCGGAGATATATCTCCTCCCACACGGGAAGGGGCCTTGGCGAGAATCATCTCGCTGTCCGTCCCTCATTGGCCCACGGCCACACCCCACCATGGGCCCTGTTCGGAGA
The DNA here is from genome assembly GCF_056783735.1 of Eptatretus burgeri. Classification (NCBI taxonomy): domain Eukaryota; kingdom Metazoa; phylum Chordata; class Myxini; order Myxiniformes; family Myxinidae; genus Eptatretus; species Eptatretus burgeri. Next base: position 86,420,789 of record NC_140970.1, on the reverse strand, counting down.
CCCCACATTCTCCAGGTGGCTCCGATCTCGAAGAGTAGCGGTATCCATGTTGCGTTTGTGCAAGAGTTAAAACGTTTGTGTAAGGAGCATTGGTGGGAGCGGCAAGGAACGGCTGCAAGACCCTGCCCTGGTGAGTCAGAGTGCTTGTAGACAGCGGGTGGGTAGTGGCTCGTGATGGGGGATGGATCATGCAGATGGGATGGTTTATTCTATGATGGCTCGTTGGATGAAATAACCTAACTAAAGACATCACGACGCACGTTTTCGAGCCTCCCACTAAACAAAAGGACGGGTCCTGACTACACACGTACTTACCGACATAACTAACTTTGGGACCTGAATGTTGAGTGCAAATGGTTTCCAGATCCGTAACAATATTCAAGTCACGGCAGTTTTTTTTTGTCCTGGCAGTGTGAGGCTGCGCTTCATTGCTTATACACCGCCCAAATAAATGTTATTTTTCCCATGGCCGACAAGGACTTTTACCGTCTAAGTTCCGCAGATTCAACCGTAACTAATTAGCCTACGTTTCATAATAACATCATTTTCATAATAATAATGCAACGTTCATAATTAATTATACTGCAATGACGTCATATTAATGTACTAATGTTCATTATTAAATCAGTGTCGGCCTATTATTTCAGAAACCACTTCTGGTGACTAATTAGTTTATGTTTCTTCATTGGTGCGTCACAATGACTGTTGTGACGCTGTTTTCCCTTTGTTGTGACTGCAGCCGACAGATAAGTAGCACACTTAAAATCCATTATTACCTGCACCACCGAAGGTGAAGGAGATTATGTTTTCACCGCTTTCTGTCTGTTTGTCTGTTTTTCTGTTTGTTATTTGCCGGAATCCTTCGTATTTCGGTAATTATGTTGGTCGGTTGTGTGTGTCATTCTGTGTGTCTGTGTATTTGTTTATGTGTTTGTTTACCCTGCAGCAGCCACACCGTTTCAGTGGTCATGATCAAACTGGCAAGAGACGTCGGCCATGGTCCAACTTCGACACTTGTCGTTGTTGGTGAATCTAGGTCAAAGGTCAAGGTCAAGGTCAAGGTCACCGAAAAACCGGAATTCTTATTTTGCAATAACGTCCGCTAAAATGGTCGTATAGACTTCAAACTAAATCCAAAATGTGCAACTTCCAAGTCTGCATCCAACCATAACTCTCATCGGGGTGTCACACCAACACCCTTCTTCGCGGTCGGGGGTCGAATGTCAGGAGGGGTGGGGGGGGCGGTCGGGTCAAAACTTTCAAATTGCGATAAAAACATCATTTCGATCCCGATTGACTTCCAAGTTATGATCATGACCAAACTAAGTGCTATAACTCATTAAACAGTAGCACTATCGATTTATAAGAACCAAATTGATTTCCAGGTTTTTGTTTTTTCAGAGATCATGGAGAAATGACAAAGTTATTCCGGAAATTCCTTGCTCAATGAGCAATTTCATTTGTTTATCTGTTTGTTTGTGTACAGCATATCTCAAAAAAGTTGTGGAAGGATCCGGATGAAATTTGTTGGGCAGGTTGGGTGTGTGACAAGGACGAACTGATTAGATTTTGGTGAAGATCTGGATCCGACTATTGGAATTTTTAAGTGATTCTTCACCATTGAGAGATCGGGCTAAAAACGATATATAGCACGATATCTCAAAAAGTTGTGGACAGATTCAGACGAAATTCGGTGGACACGTTTGGTGTGTGACAAGGAAGAATTGATTCAATTTTGGTGAAGATCCGGATCCCGATCTGGATATGAGAATCACTTAATTTTTAAAGTGATTCTTCACCATTGAGAGATCGGACTAAACTCGTGTGTATACATATATATATATATATATATATATATATATATATATATATATATATATATATATATATATATGTATATATAGCATGATATCTCTAAAAGTTGTGGACAGATTCGGATGAAACTTGGTGGACAGGTTGGGTGTGTGACCACGACAAATTGATTAGATTTTGGTGAAGCTCCGGATCCGGATCCGACTATTGGAATTTTTAAGTGATTCTTCACCATGGAGAGATCGGGCTAAAAACGATATATAGCACGATATCTCAAAAAAGTTGTGGACAGATTCAGACGAAATTAGGTGGACACGTTGGGAGTGTGACAAGGAAGAATTGATTCAATTTTGGCGAAGATCTGGATCCCGATCTGGATATGAGAATCACTTAATTTTTAAAGTGATTCTTCACCATTGAGAGATGGGGCTAAAAACGATATATAGCACGATATCTCAAAGAGTTGTGGACAGATTCAGACGAAAATTGGAGGACAGGTTGGGTGTGTGACCACGACAAATTGATTAGATTTTGGTGAAGGTCCTAATCCGGATCTTGATAAGAGAATAATTTAATTTATAACGTGATTCTTCATCATTGAGAGATAAGGCCAAAAATGATATGTGGAATGATATTTCCAAAATGTATTGGGCCCAATATGTTCTCGTGGATCAGGAATTGCCGAGCGCCCTTCTAGTTTCTTATTGAGTTCTTTTATTCATTTGTTAAACTCATTCATTATACAAGCCCTAAAAAAGAAAAAAAAATAACAAAGACTTTTGTTGATCGTGATGTTGCTGAAGAGCTCCATCGTGATTTAGCACGATATCATTGATCAGCAATGGCGCCGTACCAATTTGAGCAAAGTGAATCAGCAAACTATGTGCACTACCAATGCATCTCAACACCAGCTTCCTGAAAATCAGCAACAATATGTTGCACTTGAAGCAATCAGGAATCCTTTGCAGTGACAATGCCAACATCAACTGCATGCTCTGTTCAATATTCTTGTGTGGCACGGCGATACAATCTTGATGAAATTGCTATTTCTGATCTTGCTGTATATATATATATACCTGCGGTCTTATGGATCTATCGTGCGGTCACTGCAACACCTTGATGTGGAAAGACGAGCTTGTTGTCACTCCCATCAGGGAACGACAATTTGGTATGTGTTGTCTGCCTGGTAAGATCTGCATCCCAATTATTCCCGATCCACCATTTCAACTTTGTCATCTTCTTACTGGTGATGACTCGATGGTGAAGTGCTGTACTTCAGATGACAAATCAGGAAATTCAACCCAGGGTTGTCGATAGGCAACATGAAAACAATGGATGTGACCATCATTGGAAGGAGCACCAACCTTCACATCCACTGCATGGTTTTTCAGTTGATGGGTTCTCTGAGGAATGCTGATGGTGAATTATTTATTTGAGGAGTTTATCGTCAAATTATTAGGGTCGTCTGACGAGGGAGGCGACAAAACATCATCAATGCCTGCAGGAAAAACTCTCCGTTGTGGCGGCATCGCACAACGCCAACTTTAAGAACAAATATGTGCTCAATCGACTTGATGGTGTGAATGAAGGAAGTCGAAAACGACTCAAGCATTATGCTGATTGGTTGTCGTAATTAGGTGAGGGGTGCCTGCCTTCTGTGGAGGGTAACCTTTACGTAAGGAGGGTAACATGGTTGATCTTCTCAACAGTAAGATCGCTGACTGCCTGCCGGGTGACACTTTCATCATAAAAAGTGTCAATTCTTTCATCTATCTGCCCTTTATCCACCTGAGTTTCTGAACACAATAAATCTTTCAGGTTTGCCACTGCACGAGATGTCACTGGAGGTTAACACTCCCACATCATGATGCTGCGAAATCTCAATCCTCACAATGGCCACAGTAACGGAACACGTTACATTTTAACCAAGGTCACTGATCGTCTTCTTGAGGCGCCGATGCTCGGTGGCGAGCCTGCTGGGTCTATTTTCTTTATTCCTAGAATTCTTTCTCCATCTCACATGGATCTTCCTTTACAACTCTGCCGACGACAGTTTCCAGTCAGGCCACCCTTTGCGATGACTACCAATAAAAGCCAGGGTCAGAGCCTGCAGTAGTGTGGAGTCCTACTCCCCACCAGTGTCTTTATACATGGACAGCTGTACGTTGCAATGAGTAGAATAGGAGACCCACTAGATCTGCACATCTTGCCAACCAGAATGAATTCTGGATAAGGAGAGGGACTGAACATGCCGCAGGCTGAATAACCCCGCAACACTGTTTACATTGAAATCGTATAAACGCAGGAGCAGATTATTCAGAGTGAAATTTGGAGGATTAATAGCTCACAAGAAAATGTTCCTTTTAAAAAACTTAGAATGGACTAATTCAACTCAGTAAACAAAACTTTTTTTTATCGTTCATTGCAACAAACGTAGACTATAGGTAAAAATTGAATTACCAAGGTCTCCCGTCCCTCCTGCCGTCCCCCTCGATCCTCCACTTAAATAAAACTTTTATATATTTTTTATTTTTACTGATTCTCACTTTCATTCATCATCATTGACACTTTCACTCTACAATTTATCATTTAATTTCACGTCGCCTGATCTCTGGGAACGTAAAACAAATTCAAAAACATTATCTTTTGGCAATAAGTGTGCAGATGACTAAAATTAAAGCCGGTTTGTTCGCAGTCGACGTAAACTTCTGGGAGCATGCGAGGAAATGCTTCGTTGTCGATACATCGCCCAAATAGATGGAAGGTTTTCCGTGGAACTCTGCTCTGTGGGTCCATGTAGGTAATGGTGAAACAAGACTAGCATTTGATAAAGCAGAGTCTCACCATGGCATATCGATGACAGTAGATCTCAGAATGAATGACCAATATGAAAGAAAACAAGCCGGTAGGTGACATGGGTGGTCGCAATATAATTGCATACTAGTCATACAGTTTTTGACAGATCAAGCTGAAATTTTTTGACAGAGGTTGATTATAGTGCGCATAAAAGCGCGGAAGCCGATTTTTGATTTTCGAAAAAAAAAATATATAAAAATATTTTTTAGATTTTTTCAAAAATTTCAAAGTCCCGTTGCTAGGCAACGGTGGCGTCTATAGCAACGGTGCTCAAAAGCATAGAACTAGATCCTGGTATGAATCTACCAGTCAAGTTTCATCAAAAGCGGTTGACTCCTCTGGCCTCCAGAGCTGTCCATTACATTCAAACAAATAGACAAGCCGGTAGACGACATGGGTGGTCGCTATATAATTGCATACTAGTCATACAGTTTTTGACGGATCGGGCTGAAATTTTTTGACAAAGAGGTTGATTATAGTGCGCATAAAAGCGCGGAAGCCGATTTTTGATTTTCGAAAAAATAATTTTTTTAGGATTTTTCAAAATTTCAAAGTCCCGTTGCTAGGCAACGGTGGTGTCCATAGCAACGGTGCTCAAAAGCATACAACTAGATCCTGGTATGAACCTACCTGCCAAGTTTCATCAAAATCGGTTGACTCCTCTGGCCTCCAGAGCTGTCCATTACATACAAACAGACATATGCAAACATACAGACAGACAGATGGAAAAAGTGAAAATAAGGGTACTCTAGCGACCACCCAACAGACAGACGGAAAACCTGAGAATAACGATAGTCTGGCGACCACCCAATAGATCTGCGAGCATGGTCTCACACACTCACTGACAATCCAACCAATTACAACAGCCTCTACCCTCTCTTTTGGGTTGGGGATGGGCAAGGCTAATGATCAGTTATTCAGATCAAATACAAAATAAAACCATTGGTTCTGTCTATAGTCGATACCATTGTACTAAATACAGTGTTTGTTCTCCATAATTGATAACCAGGGAACACCTTGCTGGCTTCCTCGAAAGGCAGCATGACACAATTCCAAAGCTTTTCACAATAATGAACAAAGATAATTTAAAAAAAAGCTTGCCTCAATCAGTCTTCATAATATTCTGCACTAAAGGGTGAAACACGGAACTTACTTACCAACATAAGTGGAAAAAGGAGATTGACAGGCTTTCCGCGCAAGCCATATCGCTGTCACATATTCTCGTCATCCTGTCCCCACTTGTTCCTGCCACGCAGCATGATGTGAAACGCATTCTAGGTAAAAATAAATAAATCGCCGCCATGTCTCGGGGTTCATCCTGCTTTATCAAATTGCTCAACGTGACTGCAAAAGTAGTGCGTTACTTGCAAGCTTTGCTTCTCCAACCAATGTCTCAGCAATATAATAAATGACTGAACGACTTTCAGATATCCCTGTGGTGAGGCATTGTTCATCATCCTTTTTCATGGCAGACCAATGTTTATTTGGAAGAGGGTGAAAAAGTAGTTTCTGTGGTCGTCTTGGCATGACAATGTTTGCACGACATAAACGTGCAGTGCCAGCATGATCTAAAATGGTTAACAGTCGTCATAAACATGAAACATGTGCGACAAATACCTGTTGTATGGGCATTCGCCCTTGAAATACAAACTGCAGGCCACTGTAACAAGTGGGTTTGTCGACGCAAGCAGCTGGCAATGTCATAAAGATAAAGTCAGGGAATTAAATGTCCGACGAATGATTACTAATGCTCGGAGTAACATGGACAATCTGCCTGCTGTGCCACCAGCATTTTGGCACACGGTGGCTCAGAGACCAGCCAGGCGTGTTTAATGGCAGAGATGTGATGTTAGACATGGTGCTCAAGATTGGACTGATAGTACCCATTGCTTCCCTTTTGTGTCACCTTAAAATGCAGATGAGGTTAATCTCTCTCTCCCTCTCTCTCTCTCTCTCTCTCTCTCTCTCTCTCTCTCTCTCTCTCTCTCTCTCTCTCTCTCTCTCTCTCTCTCTCTCTCTCTCTCTCTCTCTCTCTCTCTCTCTCTCTCTCCCTCCCACACACACACACACACACACACACCATGATTTACCGTTCTTCGCACTCAACGATGAAAAAACCTGCCAGAACAACTGAAATGAATGAAACAGTACTCGACGATACTTGAATGGAATTAGGCGGAGATAAGTATGTCAAGTGCACATTCATACAAGATAGGCCAATAAAAATAGATAATATAAAGAACGAGCTAAATATGACAATGCAGAAGCATGGGCCACCAAATATCTCACAAACAAATGCAAAAAACAATTGTCAAAGAATACTTGCGTAGAACGAGGATGATCCTGAAAACATACCTTTCTCCAAGGAACAAAATAAAGCCATAAACCAACTCGCAAGACCAGTGTTCCAATAAAACTGCAGAATAATAAACTGGCCACAAGCATAAATCAATAAACTAGATATCAAAACAAGGAAACTCCTCTCCATCCACAAAATGTTTAACAAAAATCAATGCATCCTGAAAATGTACCTGCCAAGACAAGAAGGATGTAACGGCCTGATGGAACTCAACCAAGTGCACAGACTGACAACCGAAGGATTGGCTGAGTACGTGAAAGGTTCAACAGACTACCAAACCCAATTTGTATGCAAACTAGCCAGAAAAGGTATCACTAACTCACATAGCAAACATTTTACACAAACAGTTGTGACCAGAAGATGCCACACATGAAACCGAAACAGCAACGAATACAGCTCCGACTGGAAGGGCACTCGGCAGAGCGCATACCTCTGCCACACAATGCCAAACCCAGTAGAACATATTGGGCCCAATAAGTTTTTAAATGTTATGCTACATATCATTTTTGGCCCTATCTCTCAATGGTGAAGAATCACGTTGAAAATTAAAAAAAATTCTCGTATCCGTGTTTGGATCTTCACCAAAATTGAATCAATTCTTCGTCTTCAAGCACCCAATGTGTCCACCAATCTTCGTCTGAATCCGTGCACAACTTTTTGAGATACGCTATATTTCGTTTTGGCCTTATTTTTCAACGGTGAATAATCACTTAAAAAATTATAGTAGCCAGATCCGGATCTGTATCTTTACCAAAATCGAACCAGTTGGTCCTTGTCATATACCCAACGTATTTACCAAATTTCATCCGAATTCATCTGCAACTTTTTGAGATATCTTGCACACAAACAGAGAGACAGGGGTGAAAACATAACCTCCTTCCACCTTTGGTGGTGGCAGTTATAATTGCAAAAAGTGGAATATAAAAAAGCATATATAGAAAAGAAAAATATAAAACAAAATAACAACAGATACACACTGACAAATGGGAGAATGATAAACGAGCATGATGATATTCAAAAAAAAAGTTGGATGGATTGGACATATACAAAAAAGCTCATTGGAATAATTAAGAAGAAGTTTGCTCAACTGGGATGGAGAACAAATCATAATAAATGCCCAAGACCAAGAACACGACACCAATGGCTTTTAAGAAAAAATGGCAGGGCCGAGTCAATCGGACAGGTATATGTTCTGCAAGGTCAAAACAGAAAGTACGAGTCACCTCCTATGGGGATGTAAAAAAAACTCATGTCAGAACAGCTGTACACACAAAAGCACAACAAAGTATGCAGAGTAACCCACTGTCACATCTGAAAAAAATTCAATAAACCAGTTTCAGTAAATTCATGGAAACATGAACAAAAAGCGATCATAATTGAAAACAAGGACGTAATACTCACATAAGACTTGATGACCCCATCAAGCGTGAACATAGAAAACAAAGCATTGCAACTGGATTTTGTATTTTGATGTAAAAAAAAAAAAACTCGAAGGGCACTCTTTGATGTCACGACATTGTCAGATATGCCTCGGCCCACATAATTACATCAATATAATACTTGTACCAAGTTTGATTTAAATCGCTGAACCCAGATTCAAAATATTAAATAGTTTTGGTTGCCAGACCATGTGCCTGATCAGGTTGAAATTTAAAACATGTATTCAATATGACTACAAGATTATAACTGTGATGTTTCATGTTGATTGATGAAACGGTTAAAGAGAATGCATTTTTAAAAGATTTTCATTCAATCAAATATGGCTACCAGACCATGTGACCTTTTAATTATTTGTGAACATACTGGTACCCCCAAGGCTTGGGGAATATGTGGGTGAAGTTCACCCTCGACCTGTTAAGCCGCTGTGAAGAAGAGGATTTTTAAAGGTTTATTCTTCAAAAAAAAATCATAGCTGCCAAACCATGTGACCAAAAACGTAGAAAATAGGTGGTGAACTTTTTGTTTATCATGGAAAGGTGATCATACCGATAAAGTTTTGCTGTGATCTGTTCAGCCGTTTCAGAGAAGATTTTTGAAGGATTTTGTGTAAACAAGCTCAAATGAGCTAAGATCCTCGTCCTCTTAATGATGACGTCATAAAAACGAATATGACGTCATTGTGATGTATCAGGTTTGCGATAAATTATCTGTGCTGATGCCCGGCTTGATTCCCGCAAACAAAATTCAAACAGCTTGCCTAGTTTCGGAGATAATGGTATCGGCGATTTCCATTAGCGGCGATATTATGACGTCAACTTTTTTTCTAGGAAGAATTTCCAAAATCGGAGATGGTTACTGCCTGCGCGTGGGTTTTCTGCATATACATGACAAGTTTCACGAAGATCCGATGAAAACTCCGGGTTGTGAAACAAAAAATGTCAAAAAATAAGAATGACGTCATAAAAATTGATATGACGTCATAGTGATGTATCATATGTGCAGTAATTCATCTCCGCGAATGCCCTGTTTGATTCCTGCCAACATTATTCAAAAAGCTTGCCTAGTTTCGGAGATAATTTTTTTGGCGATTTCCATTAGCGGAGATATTTTGACGTCATAACTTTTTTTTCTCGGAGGAATTTTCAAAATCGGAGATGGTTACTGTCTGCGCAGGGAATTTTTTACATAGATATGCCAAGTTTCAGGACGTTTCGATGAAAACTGTAGGCTGTGAAACAAAAAAGTCCACAAGAAGAAGATGAAGAACAACAACGTGAGTAAGACTTAGAGATCCTCCACGAGGATCTAAAAAAAATATATATATATAATGGCTGCTGAATCACGTGACCGATGATGTCATCAATTCCCCCCCCCCCCCCATATTATTTAGCTCCAGATGACACTCAAAATTTTTCATTCTGATTAGGTAAAGTGTTCCACGTATGCAATTATGATGTCATAATGAAGCCACCTATGACATCATCAAAAATCACACTTGTTTCCCACAGGGAGGTACTTGCCATGTACCAAGTTTCAATTATTTACGTGGAGCAGTTTTGGAGATAAAGCGGTCGAAAGGTTTTCCTTTTTCCCAACATGGCTGCCACACAACGTGACCTATGACATCATAATTATCATTAAAACATCGTACATGAGTAGTCGCACGCACGCACCTATGATGAAAATTTTGTATCAATCAGATAAGCGGTTGCAGAGAAAACATAGAAAATTAGCATGGATGGGCGTCCCGACGGACGGACAACCCAAAAACAGAATGCTTCCGGCAACGTAATCAGCAGAGGCATAAAAAGATGGCATTGCTAATTGAGGTGTCAGTTTGGCCTAAACAATGCACAAATCAAACATCAGGATCTAAAAATGAAGTCAAAAGATTTTGGAATCTGAAGAGTGCCGAAATTGTACCAGTGATCATTGGAGCTGTGAGAATGATAAAGCAGAACCTCTCGGAGATATTGAAAAGAATCCCTGGGAATATTACTACAAAAGAACTACAGTCGTAATCTGTTCAGGGCCCTGAAAAGAGCCCTCAGAACAAAACATTGATAACAAGAAAACTTCACAACTTCATCCATCAATCGAGATCCCTCACCAAAATGGAAGTGAGTACTTTGAGACCTGGGAGTACTCCGTTCCACCTTCTGAAACCCGTACACACACGCACAAGCACATGCACACACACGGAGGTGGCTACAGAGATCTTTGAGACCTGGGAAGGCTCTGCACACACAACTAATAATCACTGCTAATGTCCTCGAAGCAGGTTTTGCCTCATCCTTGTGCCACGACTGAAAGGGTTACAGTCAAAATAATAACATATAAAGGAAGAGTTGGGGCAAAGGTGCGAGCAGCTCAATTTATTGATTTATATTCCATATGAGAACAATCATGGAATCAATAAAGATCTGTCCTTGGCTTCTCGATTGCCCATCAACACAGTAAAATCTCCTTCATGAAAATGAAATTTGACTGAGTTTTGTGCTGCGGTACTAATTCAATATTGTACAGCAATCTATGATCATGCCACCATTTGTGTTCTTACCACAACTCAAACAGTGGTCCATCAATGGACTTGTAAAGGTTTGTGGTGCCCAAATAAGATTTGGCAAGATGAGCTCAGTTGGTGCAGCTCCAGCCTGAAGCCATTTGAAAAGGTATTTGGACCCGTCATGAAAAGACCAGCCGGAGTGATCTTTCCTTGCCAAACCCACATCCACGAGAGCACAAAGACGAGAGAAATTTTTTTTTTTAATAATAATAATCGCCGAGCACTTGAAATTTCCCCGTAGCCATCACGAAAATTTGTACTTGACAGCATGGGTGAGGGCAACAATAAATGGCTTATGTGTCTCTGAATCGAGGGCACTGGTGGCTGAAGGACCTGAAGACAGCACTAGCACATGGGAAAAATCTGGAAGGCTGTCATCTCTGAACAACACGCTGCCATTTGCATAATGTAGTCCGTTACTGCAAGCTAACAATTACGATCAACTTTCCCACACGACAGATGCATTTTTCGCCACATCACTGACTTCTTGTGCTCGAAATACAATGTTTACAACAAGCTTGTCTCTTTTTCATGAGCACATGTACATCCAACTTCACAGAACTTTCCGGTTCCTGGTATTCTACAAAAGCTAAACTTCATCATGAACTCTGAACCTCTTTCCTAGACTCATTCCTAATGCTATAATGCTGTCTCTTACCCATTTACTTTTAATCTCTATCTTAAAAAAAAAAACCCTCATTCTTTATCTCATCATGGTTGTAAAAACTTTGATGCGTTGTAAATGAAAACGCGACTTCAAAAAAAAACAACAACAACAACATTACAGTCAGTTTTCCAACTACCTTCTGATGACCAGGTGGGACTTCTCATCTGCCAATCCAATAGAAGTATATGTGAGGAATCCAGCACTTAACAAATGTAAGACATTAACACTCAACAATTTCAAAGACTCTTTTCATCACTGCGAACCCGGTATTGTTACGTGAGCACGCCCAATGTTCTTTCAGCCACTGGTTCATCATCACTGCTCCAACCCAGTGCCGCCTTAATCCCGAAGCCAATCATGACAGTCACAAGTCCTATAGTCAGGGCCTTGCTTACGGCCCATCCATCTCGCTTGAAGTTGGATGGCCCGATAAATGCGAGGATTGCTGGGCCGAGGATGAGCGCCCCAGCTAGTGAAGCGACGGCGGCTATCGAGAGAGCGCGTCCAAAGCAAGCGAAGGGTGCGATGGTGCAGAAAAGAAGTGGTAGAGCTGAAGCTACTGTTGTTAGACCACTGGAGAAGATAGGGAGACAGATCTGGTTGGCAGCGCATTGGGCTCGGGTAGCTCGTGGGGTCTGCACAGAGTGGATGGAGGATAAAACCCAAGCAGACTTGGCATGCAGTATGATGGAAAGCCTGTTCCACCTGGTTAAGCAGTTATTTCAAGAATCCTTCATAAACCTGGACCTTACATAAACAGTAAAAATGAATATCTGCTCACATCCCATTAATATCAGTAGCCCAGGAAATTACGACTGCATTGTGAAACACGAGTTTGATAATGCCATCACAAGTTACTGCAGGAGGAGTGGATCGCAGAAATGGAAAGTATCGTCAAGAGGAGATGATTGAGCTACAGAGGAGAAGAGAAAATATATTGTTAAAGGATAACAACAGTAAAAGGAGGTCGAATAAGTATTCAGAAGTTCGACAAATGGACCGATTCAGATATGTTCCTCAAATTTAAGACAGCTGAGCCCCTCCTCCAGAGGATGGGAAACTCAAGGTCGAACAAAAGAGATTCCCCTCCCTTACCTCAAATGGCCGCACTGCTGATTCCACACGTGATAAAGCTGAATGTCTAAACTCGGTGTTTGCAGCTAAATCTTGTGTCCCAAACCCATCACTATCTCTACCCACTTTACCCAGTCGCACCCAACTGTCCCTGGACTCTGTATCCTTTTCTCCTGACAAGGTGGAGAGCTTGCTTTCAAACCTCGAGTCAGATTCTGCAACCGGTCCAGACGGCATCAGCCCACGTGTCCTCAAAGCCTGCTCTTCTGCTCTTGCTCACCCTCTCTCTGTTCTATTCACCCTCTCATTTGCCCAAGGTCATCTGCCATCTGCTTGGAAATCTGCTAACATCACTGCCCTGCATAAAAAGGTGCAAAAACAGATCCCTGTAACTACAGACCAATCAGCCTTCTCCCAATCATCAGCAAGGTTATGGAATCCATCATTGCTTCAGACATGAAATCCTTCCTCTTCTCCAATGGCTTGATTTCCAATCATCAATTTGGTTTCAGACCAGGTCACTCTACCCTGGATATGCTGCTACTGCTCTCCCATCAATGGATGGAGGTCCTCAATGCCAGACAGGAAATCCGAGCCGTATCCCTGGACATATCACGTGCTTTTGACACAGTCTGGCACCCTGCCCTACTCACCAAACTCTCGTCCCATGGTATTCAAGGCCATCTCCACTCATGGCTGGCAGACTTCCTCTCCTGTCGCAGTCAACGTGTGGCCCTAAATGGAGTTCTTTCATCCCCTCTTCCTGTGCAGGCTGGAGTTCCTCAAGGTAGCGTTCTGGGCCCTGTTCTTTTTCTGGTTTTCATCAATGATCTCTCGGACTCTCTGGAAAATCCTCTATTTCTCTTTGCCGATGACTCCACCCTCTGCCGTACCATCTGTCATCCCTCAGACCGGCAAGCAGCAGCTTCTTCGCTCACTGCAGATCTGGATAAAATCACAAACTGGTCCAACACGTGGAACATGTCTTTCAATCCACACAAATCTCACACTCTCACTATGTCTCTTCGAAAGGACCGTTTACAAAACCCCCCCATCCACTTTCTCAACAATCCTCTGGAAGAAGTCTTTTCTTTCAAGCTTCTGGGTCTCACTATCTGCCATGACCTTTCCTGGGAAAGTCACATTTCCAACCTTGCCTCAAAAGCCAGTCGCCGACTGGGAATCCTCCGTCGTGCTAAGTCCTTCCTCGGCCCTCTTGAGCTCCTGACTACTTACAAAGCTTTTGTCCGTAGCCTGATGGAGTACTGCTCTCCCCTCTGGGCTGGTGCTCCTGCCTCCCACCTTTCTCGACTTCACGCTGTCGAAACCAGGGCTTTTAAGATCATTGGCATCTCCCGCAATGAAGCTGAGTCTTTGGGCCTCTCACTCAATCACCGCAGGTTGGTCGGTGGTCTTTCTGTCTTCTACCGACTCCTCTCCAGCCTTGCCCCCCCTGCTCTCTCTCTGCGATTTGTCCCAACCACATTTCCACAGGGCGCTCAAGGTCCGCCAACAACCCCCTTCTGGTAAAACTACCAAAATCACGAATCACTGCTCATCTTCACTCTTTCATTCCTCTTTTTTCCCGCCTTTGGAATAAACTTCCTCACTCTATTCTTTCCCATTCTTCCCTCCAGGCTTTCAAAACAGCTGTTCACCACCACCTCTTATCTTCCCCCATCCAAATCCTCGATCTTTCCTACCCCCGATAATCCACCCAAGCCCACTTCCTTCAATTCTCCTGCTTTCCTTCCTGAAAGTCCCTGTAATGTCCATCTTCTCCTCGCCATGTTCCCCGTCCCATCCCCATCCCTCTCCCTTCCACAGTTCACCTGTGTCTGTTCCCCAATGTTTTGTCCCTTCCACTCCCACCCCTCTTGTCTCATGCCTCCTTGCTGTGAGTTGTGTGTTAGCTCTCATACGAGCCTCGACCAAGGTATACAAAAAAAAAAAAAAAAAAAAAAAAAAAAAAAAAATTGAAATGACTGCAGTTTTAAAACACTGCAGCTTTGGACAAACTATTGGCATTTGGACCTGGGGGACGTCAGTATTAACCCTTTAAACCCGAGTGGCCGGTTTCCAGGCCGCTATTGAAACCTCCATATACCTTAGTGGTCAATTTTTTTCTCCAGGGAGCCCAGGGTGGGGGAGCCAAAAGTTCAAGGAGCTCATGGTTCAAAGGGTTGAGGATCAAAAGCCGCTTCTTGTGACAAAAAAAAAACAACAACCTTGAGATATTTGTGATCCGCAAGTGAGTACGACTGCTATCTCTATCGAACAAATATATATGGTACTATTAAAGATGGTGTTCCAAGGAAAGAGACATGGGCAGCACTATGGAACATGACCAAGAAGGGTCATCATGCAATATGTATATAGATTTGCATGTGCATATATTTACGTGTTTGCAATAAATGTTGAGATTGCGTAAAACCCATGCAAAGATTACCATGTGGACCTCAACTGGACTATGAATGTAGCACTCGACAAGGTGCAGAGAATAATCGACTGAGGAACCGATGACGATAGAAAGAGAAATGGCCTCCACAGCACCAAACTCTCCTCCAACAAGCCACAGGAAGAGCACCATCACGGCAAGCACACCTGCCATCCAGGTAAAGATAGCAAGGCCAAGGATGATTCACAGCATCACACAACTGAAATAAATGCATCTTCACTCACAAATAGCATCCAACATTTAGCATCATGAACGTGAACTACCGCTTATGGTGAACATTGACTTTGCAATCTTTGCCGAAGTTGTTTCACGAAACATGTTTTTGTGTGATGTGCACAAACATGGCCGGTGTATCCTGTCTCAAAACATGCCATGTATGACAAGCTGTATTATGGAAAAAAAATCAGACGTGTTCTATGTCACCATGAGACGTCTATGAACGCAATACCTAAACTTCATCAGTTCATGGGTGAGAGACTGAGAGTAGCTTAGCTCCTACATCGTTGTGTTGTATTGAACAAAAGTTGCAGACAACCAAAAAGCAGCACCGTCCAAAAGGGTTGTGAAAAAAGAAAAAATGATATCAATACCGAGTATGGTGCTCATGACGGTGAGGAGGAGAACAGGGTGAGAAGTAAATATCATAATGGCAAGGAAGCAGGTCCCCATGGAAAGGCCCAAACTCTGCAGAGACCCTTGGATACCTGCACCCAGGAACACAACTGTCGTATCGAAAATGTATACACTCCATCAGGTAAAGATTACAAACCTGGAAACTCGAAAGGATATCAGATTTCAGTTTGGGTTTCTTACTTGACTGGCCAGCATTTCATTTTTGGCTATCTAGATAATCCAACTCCCCAGCTGAACCCCGTGTTACGCTTGAACCCTCTTTCCCTCCTTTCCTCTAAATTTCCTCTCCTTATTTCAATTTCTAATGCCCTCCGCCCATATCTTCTCCTTGTTACAAATCTTTCATTGTAGAGGATTACACAACAGTGAGATATTTGTCATCATCGTTTGTATGCATCACATGGCTGTGTATAACCATATGTTCTCGCTTGTGCATGGCAGTGCCACTGATACAGTGCCCCCTGTAGGTTCGAGCAGGAATCTGGCATTTTAGCCATCCATCGGGACCGTACTCTGTGCAGAGCGTTGGTGCTGCTTAAGCAGTCACCTTGGCTCATGGGCACAATCCTGGACGGGTTGCCACTCCGACACAAGATACCAGCCAGCTGGCACTCATTTTGCCAACCTCAGAAGGATGACAAGCAGAATCAACCCCACCTGCTATAAATTCAACAGCTGAGTGGAATTTTAACTCAGGATCTGAGGATCCCAAGCCCACCACACTAACCATTAAGCTAACACCAGGCATACATTTTAGCCATGGTGCCTGAAATAGCTTGTCTTCTCTTCGCGAAGTACACCATGGGATCTTTAATGTCCACCAGCTAATACCGGCAGGTGGGACGCTCAGTTTAAAAGTCCATCCGAGGGACGGCACACATTGATGAATCACCCTACCCACGAACACACCAGGATAACATTTTATAGCTGGGCCAAGATTCGAGCTGAGGTTAGACATCTTAGAGTGGAGTGTGCTTACCTCCAGGTTATCCAGCAAGCCCAGCGTGATATTACATCATGGAGATTAAAATTACGAATCCTACTTCACATGATGTGACAGAAGGTTAAAATTTTTATTTTTACAATATTTGCATAAGCAAGAAATAATATAGAGCTTTAAGGGAGAGTGTGTTCCTGTACATTGTTATATTGTCCTAACCCCTGTTTTTAGGTTAAATCCTCAAGCTGAACATAACATACCAAGAACCTCGATGAAGACCTGCTTCCAGTGCTGGCAGGTGTGGAAGCCATGGCGCAAGGCTGAGTCAGGTGGCAAATTCGTCAGTTGCTCTTTCAGAAAGTTCTCCCACTGCAAGTAATCTGTAAGTGCTTGGAAGGCCGGACGTCCATGAGGTGTTGTCTGGAAACACAGAATGGGTCGAGTGGATAAGGAAGAGCAAGGCACATCCTGAAAATTATTTGTTGCTAAGAGCTGCACACACAGAAAGAATACTTTGTCGGGCAAGCTCTTACACACCGATTTGAAGGCCATGGCTATCCATGCCACCCGTCCAGCTTGAAATCCCAGTGCAGCATGAGAGAGCTGACCGGGCAGCAGGTGTGGCTGTGGCAATGCGTGGCATTCGGAGGGCAACACAGGAAGTGCTGACAAAGACAGGCCTGCCACAAACGGAGAAAAGAGAGCGGACCAGAACAGATAATGCGGGAAAAAAAACACAACTAAGAAAAGCAAAATAAGAGGCAACCATGGAAGCGGATAAAGAAGGGAAAGTGATGTGAATGAGACAATAGGGTAGGAGTGTAAAGGTACTGGTAATACTAAAGAAAGGGAGAGAGAGAGAGAGAGAGATATATGGGGGGTAAATGAGAGAGTAGGATGAAAAAGAAAAGAAAACAAAGGAACTATAAACAACAAGTTGTCCTGAAGAATTTATGGGATATTATACGACGTGTCGGTTCCAGCACACACGTCGGTGACATTCTGTGATTCATATCACAACCATTCATTATTTAGCAGATTCTCGACTCATGTCGATAATATATTTCCTCGCTCTCCTTTAATCCATAATAGATGACGAGCAGACTGATATTTTAAAAGTGGAGCTCAAACTTCAAACCATGGGATAAATTACGTGCTGCGTGTGTGGCACCACCTGATGTCGCTATAAGATATCCTTCATAAAGGGATGTCTAGTTAACTCGCCTGCGCGGAGCTCTCTTTAGCTTCGAAACAAACATTTTGAGCTTTTTAACTCGACGTCAATTGTGCCACCCCCTCCCTTTTCTCAACCGTTTCTCAAAATTTCCTCAAGAAAACAATCAGCTCAAAAAATGGTGTCATTGTTCATCGTGGAAATTAAAATTTCCATAAAAGTCAGACCTAAATACGCAATACTTTCACTTTTGTAAGAACAATATATATTTGAAGGTAAACCACAGCAGTTTTGACATTTCAACATTTGGTATGAGCTTTTAACAAGATTCCCAAGGACAAATGCACAGAGGGATATTCTTCGGGGTGATCCAGTTCTGCGTAGAAGTGAAATATTGAACAAAAGCGAATGATGTCGCTTGTGTCTGAAACTCATGATGAGCATGGGATGGGATAGAGCAGGTGGAGCAGTTCCCCGCAGACCAATTATTAACGCATGAAAGTCATGAGCACAGACCGGTCGCACACGACGAGGTTTCAAAACAGGCTTTAACATCTGCCACCGCACTCTTCAATATTCCCCGGTTCTTGCGGAACCTTCCCACCTGGACAGGTGTCCACTAGTATCATGTGATACATTCAAAGTCATTGTTTGATGCCAATAAGCAAAATGAAATACACTGTTTCTGATCAACATGCGAATTGCCTAAAACTTCAACACAAAAGTTATAATTATAACGTTAAACAACGAAAACAATTTTGATACGGAAAATAGCCTCTGGTCAATCTCACCTGTGGTACTTTCAAATCACGAATCAATATGATAACTTGGAGATTTTTTTTTCATCTTTTATGGTTTTTTTTAAGATCCTCGTGGAGGATCTCTAAGTCTTACTCACGTTGTTGTTATTCTTCTTCTTCTTGTGGACTTTTTTTGTTTCACACCCTACAGTTTTCATCGAAACTTCCTGAAACTTGGCATATATATGTAGAAATACCCTTCACAGACAGTAACCATCTCCGATTTTGAAAGTTCCTCCTAGAAAAAAGTTATGACGTCAAAATATCTCCGCTAATGGAAATCGCCTAAAAAATTATCTCAAAAACTAGGCAAGCTTTTTGAATTTTGTTTGCGGGAATCAAGCCGGGCATTAGCAGAGATAATTTATCGCAAACCTGATACAGCACAATGACGTCATATTCGTTTTTATGACGTCATCATTAAGAGGACGAGGATCTTAGCTCATTTGAGCTTGTTCAAACTAAGTTTGCATATTCCATTTAACATGGGCTAGCAGGATTGCCGAATGCTATGCACAGTCATCTCGAAGCTGTCTCGCCTGGGTTTGAATCCCAACCCAACTATAAATTGTCATCCTGATGTTTCACAGGCAGGGTGATTCATCAATGTGTGTGCAGTCCCTCAGATGGACGTTAAATGGGTGTCCCATCTGCTGGCACTACTCGGTGGACGTGAAATATCCCACGGTATCCTTCACAAAGAGTAGGCGAGTTATTGCAAGCACCCTGGCCAAATTCCAAATTAATGCCCCAACCTCCCATGTTGGAGTGGCGACCCATCCAGGATAACTCGAGCCATAGAAACGAGCCATGGGTGATTCAACAGCACCGATGCTCTGTGTAGAGTATGGTTCATGATCTAATTTAACAGGATCTATTGGTAGGGCGTGTTCAGCCGTAGGGATACAACCTATCTCCTCCATGAGACTCAACACTGAGTCTGGCACTGATGAGATGCCGATTTGGCTTGCTAGTCCAGGCCCATGCTGGTGCGAGGTGAAGGGCATGGCAGAGTCAGACTCCGCCGATGGTTTCCCCCACTCCTATTTGATCACACTTCCGACCTACACTCCCTACGACAGTTCTGTTCCTCACTTCCCAGGGATGCCAGACAATGTCAGAGATCGAATGACGACCTGCTGGGCCATGGACTACATCCCAAGGATGGGTGCAAGTCCCGTGAAGCAAAGGTGAATTTCACGAGGAACTGTCGCTCGGCGCATCACGAGGCAGCTCCAGCATCTCCAGCATCTCCGGACCCGGTGGAAATCGGCAAGCGTAGTTGATCCACACGAGAATCCTCCGGATTCTGGAGCACCTTCACAGCCTCAAGACCCGTTTTGTGGTCTGGGCCAGACCTAACTCGGTGCTTGTGTGTTGAGGGAGAGGGGAGGAGTTCCTTGCCCTATCCCCTTGCCCCCATAAAAAGGTCTCTTCATTAAAAAAAAAATATAACATGGCATCTTTTATGTCCACTTGCTTGCAGATTGGACAAAAATGATATGACTTCAATCATCCAGCATATACAAGACCTGGCTTTGTGTTTGCATGATCTTTGCAAGGGGGTGCAATAATGTCACTGATGAAGTCCCCCCACACTATGCCCCCAGCCCACCCACCCCAATATGGATATCAAGAGAGGAATTTACAATTCGTCAATGGCCTACTCCTTGCTAAAAGCACTGTGGTATCTTTAAGCCACAAACAAATGCTAACAGATGGGACAATCAGCACAACATCTCTTTTGAAGGATGCTGCACTCAACGATGCAACGCCCTGTCTGCAAAGCACTAGGAAGACGATTTATATTCAAGCTGGGAATCGAACCAAGAAAAGAGAATGCTACATTCGTGCTAACATGGTAATTGAGCTCCGCTCGCTTTCACCAAGTGTGGTATTGGGAGTTACTTGAATACTGATGGATGCACGATGGACCGAAAATGATGATGCTGAACCTGTAGTGATGATGTGCGAGAGATGTGTTGGAGAAGAGATGCTGTTAGACTGTTGAGCTGAGCTGCCTGCTGTTGCTGCCCATTCCTATACAACACCAAGACAGCAAATTCTGCCTGAATAGCACCAGATCGGCAGTTTTCATTGGTTTTTAATTCTGCTAAGTATCATATACTGTTCAGAACTAGAAAGGAAACACTGTATACTACCTACATGCAAGCTCAAACTGAGTAAGGTATGGTACAAAGGAGCATTTACACACCTTGGGGCAGGCACTGAGCTCCACCATCGACTACAAGGCGATCATTTGCTGCAAAGGCCTTGCACAAGAGGCAGAGGTGAGGGAGTTCTCGGTGTAGGTCAAAGCTCGGGTCGTATACAACTCTTCCCTGCAGATTAGACACAGGAAGGAAGTAATATGGTAAGGGCCGTAAAAAGGTTTAGGTCCCCACATGTATTACCTGCTTCTTTACATCACACCTTTATGACACCACCCCATGGCACAAACGATGGAACAAGAAACTGTTAAAAGATGTCGACCAAGACAAAACATTTCACATGTTAATATGGACCGTCCAAAAGGACTCCGAGGACCCATGTGATCATCACAAAGGATTGATAGAATTTCAACCGTGACTTAGAGAGCCATGTTGACTCTGTCTGGCGACACACAACGATCGAGGAAAGACTTGCAGAATTCGTCAAATGTCATAACTGTTGAAAAAAAATAAAATAAAACTAAGATGAACAAGAGCGAGAATTGCTTTGCGACACGTGGCCCCTACCGATGTGATACTTTCACAAGGTCTAAAAGGGCATAATTCTGTGAAAAATTGATGAAACGCCCTGAAATTCGAACTTGTTCTGTACCTTATCATAATAAAGCCATGTACCAAGTTTAATTTCAGTACGTTGAAGGGCATGGGGAAAAAGTCTGGAAAACCAAAGGTGGGATGGACGGACGGACAGACAGACGGAGAGCAAACCTATTTTCCATTCTGGTGAAACCGGTAGGGGACTAATAGATGAAAATTGAGGATGACAAGGAAAAACGAGGATTTATAAAAGGGGGAAAGAAGAGGTCTGCGAGGTTCCCCCTAAGTCTGGGAGGTCGGCGGTTCAAACCTCAGCCGGGTCAAACCAACGAATATCAAGGGTATTCAACCGAGTCATACCAACAACTTTAAAAATGGTACGTGCTGCTACCTTGCTTGATGCTCAGCATTTAAAAAGGATGGAGCATGGACAAGCAACCACAGGATGGCAACCTTTAAGCAGGTTTGATGTTCCTAATGGCCTCCTCCTGTGTTGAAGTTCCATTATCTGTGTCCTTCAACAGTGAAACACATGAGGAGGACATCTTTAACCCATCGTGCTTGTGCTTTATCAACACCCCATGTTAAATTTATCAAATTATCTGTATGTCTCTTCCGGTTCTGTTTGTACCATACCTTACTCAGTTTGTTAATCCCACGTTCGCCATTATCTTAATCTGACGAAACAAACACCATCTCATCAAGATGTATAGGCGAGTAATTTGGCCAGTGTACCGCACACATAAAGTGGCCTACGCTTTTCGAAATATATATCGTGGGATCAGTAACATCCACAACCGAAAGTTCTAAACCATCCAAACCCAGACCCCTCCCCCCTTTCTCCTCCTGCTGGACAACGACTGAGCTACCTGGCAGCTATCGATTTCAGGAAGGAAAGCACAGGTGGAAGGAAAGCCTCATAGTGGGGCAACTTAGCATAACAATTGTGCATTTTGTGAGGACAGCACCAAATTTGGCACACGAGTCGCCTATCATATTATGAACAGATTTGGATATTGGGCCATTTCAAATTCAGCCACTGATGGCTGTGGCAGCCATTTTCCACTGCCATCAAAAATTTTGAGATGGCCCAATATCCAAATCTGTTCATAATATTGTTACGTTTGAGGGGGGGGGGGGGTATGCATTCAAAGGGTAATTAGGATGTTTAATTAGGTATGCCATGCTGTTGGAGTTTACCAGGATCTCGATGTAATAAGTAGTAATTCAGTGGTGATAAGTTGTCCAGTAAATGTTCATTTCTTCAAGGGGGAAATGATAAATGTCACGTAATTAGATAGGGACACGGGATAGGGTAAGTGTGTCTGCGTAAACCCCTTTTGGTATTCTCTGAAGACTGGCCGTGACGTCACAGGACAGTGCAGCGGATGGCTCCGCCCCGTGATCACGATTGGCGGAAGGAGATGGCGGTGGGCCAATAAACGGCTCGATTGGGAGTGACGAGGAAGAAGGATAAAAAGGTTCTGTTCGGGGACATAAAGGAAGAAGAAGAAGATTACAACCAGAACGATCGTGTTTTTTTGGTGTGGAAGCTGTGGCGGCAGAGAGCGTCCTGGTTGCTGTGCTGAGTCGATCGTGCTCTTGATCGTGTCTGGGAGCCTTGCCGAGGCTCGTGCCTCGCCTCGGTTGGCTCTGGGGTTCTTCTGACTCGGAGTACGGGGTCGGGCAGCGGGCGGACCTGCCTCCCTCTCCTGCTCGCGGCTTGGCGCGGGAGCTGGTTCCCTGGCGGCTGTGGGCGGACTTGGGCCAGGACCAGGAGGTTAACAGCACCGCGGTTTCTCCTGCCCCCCCTGGCGAGAGCAAGGCCGGCTCGTCCGGCGCCAATCCAGGGACAGTTGCGTCCACACCACGGTCCAGCCTGACCACCAGGAATAGCTACGTTGTGTGTGTGTGTGTGTGTGTGTGTGTGTGTGTGTGTGTGTGTGTGTGTGTGTGTGTGTGTGTGTGTGTGTGTGTGTGTGTGTGTGTGTGTGTGTGTGTGTGCTTGGCGCCTTAGAGGGATTGAGAACTGTATATTCATTGGAATTGTCTGTGTTTTTCCCCACGCCCGATCCCACATCATCCCGTCGAATCGCCCCGGATCCCTCTTCTTGCCGAGTCTTGTTATTTCTGGTAATTATAAAAACAAATAAACATTCTCAACTCAGTGAAAAGTGACTCGTGCCACCTTCCTCATCCCGTTTGCGGTAGAGCGATTAGAACCGCCGTCTTTGGGTTATAAACAAATAAATCGCCTCCATCGTTTCGGCTCATTCTACATTGGCAGGACTGTTCAAGTCCCGTGGACGTCACATTGGTGTCAGGGTGTTGGATGTTCGAACCCCTCTAAATTATATACCAGGATTAAAATCTCGCCACGAATTGGAATATAAAATTATTACAGAAAAGCGCGCGGGCGCGGGAAAATTTTGGCGGGATTTTTCAAATTTAAATTAATTGGCGGCAAACGGGACTTCTGCACCATGGCGGATGTGCAGATGTTTGAGGAGGAAGGCCACGTGTCTGGCAGCGAGTCGGGGGAAGAGGGGAGAGACAGGGGTAGGGTTGGAACCTCCCCCATTCCGAGCGTGGACCGTGCTTCACTGCCCGTAACGGGGCCGGCAGCGCCGGAAACCGGTGCGATGACGATCCAGACACTGTTGGAACGTTTAATAGGGGACATGACGGTACAAATGGCAAATCAATTCGTGACACAGAGGGCAGAAATGACGGCACAGAGGGCAGAAATGACAGATCAATTGAGGGTAATGGGGGTACAGTTGGGTGCACGGATTGATTTAATGAGGGATGAATTGGGGGAAAAGATGGAGAAAATGAAAACTGAGATGCAGGAGTGTGTGGATGTTAAATTGGGAGAAATACAAAGTAAATTCGAGGATAGATTGGAGGAAACAAAGGTAGAAATTACATTGGAGGGGGAAAATATACGGAAAAAATTGGTAGATAAAATTGATGCAACGAACATTCGGGTTGATAAAGTGGATGAAAGCCTGGAACGTCATCGTGCCTGTGTGGATGCTCGTATGCAGCTGCAAGTTGAAGAGTGGGGAGAGCTGAGGAAGCAAGGGATGAATTTGGCGGAGGAGGTAAAAGGATTGGAGGCTCGTTTGGACGAACAAGATAAAATTATGAGCCAAGATGAAGTCTTGGATAAAGGCCTGGTAGAGCCGTCTTTTGTAAGTAGAGTGCCCGGGTTGGTTGAGGAGCAGCTACAAACTCGCGACGGAGCCTTGGAGGAGGTTGTGCGGGCCCAGAAGATCCTGCGGGAAGAGGTGAATCGGTCCATTTAACATTTGGAACAGGAGGCAAAATTGATCCATGAGACCCTCACCACAAAACATCTTTGGCCACAGTGGGCTCCGAAATTGGATACGCAGCCACAAGGGTGTTTGATCCCTGGGCTGGATTCGGACAAGGGAGAAACTGAGAAGCGGGCCACCGTAAAAGTCATCCCCCTGGTAAATTTCGACGGGTCAGGGAGCGTTGAAGCTTTTCTAACGCAATTTGAGTGCATTTCCCGACTAAACGGGTGGAATGAGCAGGAACGTACAGGGAATTTGGTGGCAACGTTGCGGGGACCAGCCGCAGATGTGTTAAACGTGATCGCGGAGGGATGTTGACCAGCTCCCACATTTGCGAGGCGTTGAGCCGTCGGTTTGGGTTCGCGGCAAACTGTGATCTGGTGCGGGCCCAGCTCCAGCACCGCAGATTAAAGCCGGGTGAGACAGTGCAGGAGCTGGCACAGGACATTTACCAATCAGTCAGGATCGCGTATCGGGACCTTACAGTGGAGGCGTGGGACAGACTGGCACTCGAGAAATTTTTAGCTGTTCTTCCTGACCCTGAGGTCCGAGCGCTGGTGGAGCTACAGGATCCACCCACCGTTCACCGAGCGGCCGAGTGCGCGGCCAGGCTGGCCTCGTGGAGTCGGCCGGGTCGGGTTCCAGAGAGGCCATCGGTGACGATCCGACAGGCGGAGATCCAGGATCAGGGAGGGGGGCTGGGAGAAATTGGCATTACCCAAATGTTTCAGGAAATTTGCCAGAAACTGTCAAGTTTGATAAAGGGTAATCCGGTAGTTAGTGCGCCAAAGCGGCGGGGTCCAGCCCAGCCAATAGAGCAATTCGATTATGGCCGAGGGGGTCCACAACCGGAAGAGACATTTCATCGATACTCACGGGGACCTTTTATGGGGAGCTGTTTCCGGTGCGGGCGAAGAGGACACATGCAACGATATTGCCGGTACCCGGCGATGGAGGGACCCTCCAATCGACTTTTAGAATCGGAGAGGGTGAATCCTCCTGCTGAACTGCCAGGTCTATCTGAGATGCCCTTTCATAGGTCGGGTCAGGAGATCACTGTCGGGGGTCGGGGAGACTAGATTGGGCTGAGCATATACTGCCATGCTCGGCTGTTGAGATTGTGGCGAAGTGCCCTCCTTTGGTAAAAAAAAAAAAAAAAAATGAATTGTGGGAAAATTGGCATGGGTTTGTAAGTTCTGCTGGGTTTTAGAGTGACAATCGGGACAGTGGGTAATTGGAAACAAAGCGCGCACGAGTGGCTGTCCAATGGCTGGTGCGTGGATCGGGTGAGAAGTGCTGTGTGAGTTGTTTTAAGTTAAGAAGTGAAATGTATGGTGCACACATTGATTTTTTTTTATTGGACATGGTGTGGTAACAGGGAAGGTCATGGTCGGTGAAGTGTTAGAAATGCAGGTGTCACATGTAAGGCCGATGGGGTGGGGGAGTCATCTGGGTTTTGTGGGTGGGGATGATGTGCTTGTCCACAGGGATTGCTGAAGCTCACGGTGAGCGGGAATTGCGACCCCCTTCAAGGAGATTCACCACCTGGTGGCTAATGGTGACAGTGTCTGGAAGCAACTGGGAGAGGGTCTGGTTGGGCGACCAAGGCGGGTAGGACCTTGGCGACCCAGGAAGGCCAGAGGAGCCAGTGAGACCCCTTCCAATGTGTTGTACGGGATTAGAGCTGATGGCTACCAGGGGGGAGGGAATCAAAGGGAGCGGGGTGGAGAAGCGTCCGGGTTGGACTAAAGCTTACCTGTGGGCATGGTTGCACGTGAGATGCCCCCATCATCTTGTGGTAACCCACCCCACGGCCATGACGGGATTCAGCCTGCATGATTAAAATGAGGACCATGACCTAGAAATGTGATGATGACCATGGTGTTAGTGTTGTGAAGATGTGTGAGTCCCACCCGATCCCGCACAACTTGACAGGTGCAGCAAGGGCATGATGTCCGCATAATTTTGGGGCAAGCAAATTTGAAAATTGGCTCCCCAGGTAACGCTGGGTCTATTAGCATCCACTGGGGGAGGCGGTCAAGTGTAAATATCCTGTGAATAGTGTCGTTAAGGCTTAGAGTAGGAATGTAAAGTATAAGTGTTGTGTTTTTGTGGAACCTTTTGTTTCCCCCTTCCCAGATCACTGGAAGAGTGCTGGGCAAGAGCGATGATCTAGAAGATGGAGTGCAACTTCGCTCAGTGCTCTCATGAAATAAAATAAAATAAAAATTAAAAAAAAACGAATGATTGTTTAGGCGAGGATAAGGCCATAAGGGGGTAGTACATTAAGCAGGATAGGTAAGTTAGCTGCGACTCGCTGCCCATTGCCCCTCCTACTTTATTTCGTTAGGTTAATTAGGTCTGAGTCAGTAAGTGTTAAGGCTGGTACGGTAGCGCCTGTGATATACCTTGCAGGAGCTGCGGTACCAGAGGAGGGGGCAGTGTTACGTTTGAGGGGGGGGGTATGCATTCAAAGGGTAATTAGGATGTTTAATTAGGTATGCCATGCTGTTCGAGTTTACCAGGATCTCGATGTAATAAGTAGTAATTCAGTGGTGATAAGTTGTCCAGTAAATGTTCATTTCTTCAAGGGGGAAATGATAAATGTCACGTAATTAGATAGGGACATGGGATAGGGTAAGTGTGTCTGCGTAAACCCCTTTTGGTATTCTCTGAAGACTGGCCGTGACGTCACAGGACAGTGCAGCGGATGGCTCCGCCCCGTGATCACGATTGGCGGAAGGCGATGGCGGTGGGCCAATAAACGGCTCGATTGGGAGTGACGAGGAAGAAGGATAAAAAGGTTCTGTTCGGGGTCGAAAAGGAAGAAGAAGAAGATTACAACCAGAACGATCGTGTTTTTTTGGTGTGGAAGCTGTGGCGGCAGAGAGCGTCCTGGTTGCTGTGCTGAGTCGATCGTGCTCTTGATCGTGTCTGGGAGCCTTGCCGAGCCTCATGCCTCACCTCGGTTGGCTCTGGGGTTCTGCTGACTCGGAGTACGGGGTCGGGCAGTGGGCGGACCTGCCTCCCTCTCCTGCTCGCGGCTTGGCGCGGGAGCTGGTTCCCTGGCGGCTGTGGGCGGACTTGGGCCAGGACCAGGAGGTCGACAGCACCGCGGTTTCTCCTGCCCCCCCCTGGCGAGAGCAAGGCCGGCTCGTCCGGTGCCGATCCAGGGACAGTTGCGTCCACACCACGGTCCAGCCTGACCACCAGAGATAGCTACGTTTTGTGTGTGTGTGTGTGTGTGTGTGTGTGTGTGTGTGTGTGTGTGTGTGTGTGTGTGTGTGTGTGTGTGTGTGTGTGTGTGTGTGTGTGTGTGTGCGCGTGTGCTTGGCGCCTTAGAGGGATTGAGAACTGTATATTCATTGGAATTGTCTGTGTTTTTCCCCACGCCCGATCCCACATCATCCTGTCGAATCGCCCCGGATCCCTCTTCTTGCCGAGTCTTGTTATTTCTGGTAATTATAAAAACAAATAAACATTCTCAACTCAGTGAAAAGTGACTCGTGCCACCTTCCTCGTCCCGTTTGCGGTAGAGCGATTAGAACCGCCATGTTTGGGTTATAAGCAAATAAATCGCCTCCATAGTTTCGGCTCATTCTACTTTGGCGGGACTGTTCAAGTCCCGTGGACGTCACAATATGATAGGCTACTAGTGTGCCAAATTTGGTGCTTTCCTCACAAAATGCACAATTGTTATGCTGTATTGAGCTAAGTTTCCCCACTATCAAAGACAGGCAAATATTTGTCTTTCACAATGTCTGAATGAACACACAATTTCATGTTACATAACAATAGAGGTAAAAGATGAAGAAGATTAAGAAGAAGAAAAGTGTTGAGAACTTGGTAGCGACAACCAACAGAGGCAAAACCAACAGGATATTATTAAGCTTGAAATTAGAACACTGCATAATAATGATAAATAATTCTCATGATATGGAGGCCGCAATATTAAAAGGAGTCGGGTAACTTTTTAGTCCGTTTTAAAATGGTCATAACTGAACATCCCCTTCATTCCACCAATTATGGGGAGCTTCGTGCAAGTACGTGTTCAAAAATCCTGGCACGTCCCAAGGCCAAGGGGGCGCAGATGGTCGAGAAGAGTCACATTATAAATGAATAGTAAACCTACAAAATATAATTTGCCCATCACCATCGACCGTGAAAGAGCCGACAATGTGATGTTTACAAGGAAATATGAGGAACTTTGAGACTGGAGGCCGATTGGCCCATCATGTCTGCACAATATTAATGCCGTATGAATTCAATCTGCGAACTTATTGATTTAATTTCACTGGGGATGGGGAGTGGGAAGGACTGGGGAGAGTAACTTTGCATAGTGCAGGAATGGTTATTGAATTGTGATATCGAATTATGTGTCGTTATATGTACAGAAAGCGATCATCTTTCCTCCCCAAATGTGTGTGTGTCTAAAACCGCTTTCCCTTCACACCCTTTTCATGTTTTATCCCTTCGTAATCTGTCTTTTATGTTCTTTTAAACAACCTGACAGGCCGTGTACATTAGTCGAGGTGGGATGAGCGCCAACCTCCACCTCTTTGACACCATCTGGGTGAAAGGTCATGGTGGACTGCCTGCCCACAAACTGGGCCCTGAGTCAATGGCAGCCAAGAGGGGTGCGGCTCGTGGCGTCATGGCTGTGGGTGGGGCAGAGAATACAAACAGGTGTGGTGCGAACGGCAGGACACCTCGCTGGGGAAGCTGCAGGACGATTGCAGGGGTTTTCTCCAAGGCATGACACATCTGCCTGCTGCAGCCTTCCACCATGTCCCCACCTCAAGCCACACCCACTTCACCTCGGGCCAGCTCGTGTCTGCAGCACGAACTGTTTCCTTGGAAGACCGTGTCTCCACCTGGGACTAGGCTGTGTCCTGTCTTGGCATTTTTTTCTTTCTTGGCATCTTCTTGGATGCCATTCTTGGCATCTTGGCAGATTTTCAGTCTCGTCTAATTCTCTGGTTTATCTCTTGGAGTCCATCAAGTGCTTAGATAATTAAGGATCTGCCGTTCGTTTTTTGACTCTGGGGGGGGGGGGGGGGTTTGGGTTTTTGAAGTCAGATGAATTGAATTTTTTTCTTCATTTGTATTCCTGCCATGTTTGTTATCAATATGCTTTATAAATACACTTGGTCTCTGGACGATCAATGTGTCTTGTTTGCTAGTTATAGATGTTATACAAAGACAGACTGGGTTCGGTTGATTAGTGCCCAGCCCGAAAAGTATCCTGTGTTTGGCGCAAGATCCGCTCAAACTACCGTTTGCTTTCTGGATGAGAGGAAGTACTAGCACATAACTTAACCGACTCAGACGTTCCACCAAGGTAAGGTAGTGTGGCAAACAGGCATGTGACCCTGCTTGGAACGTTTGAACTGGCAGACCGGCGTGACCGCTTGAACGGTGGTTTGTCAGGATTCGGACGAGGCAACTGGGCCGTCCGAACAACTGTAACACTGGTGTGAGTATCATGTGACTTGGACCTGGACAGCAGGAAACCCCTCCTCAATGCAAAATCATTAAGGAGCAAGCATGATTTGGCATATAACACACACACACACACACACACACACACACACACACACACACACACACACACACACACTTATTTTTTAGGGGGTGGGGGAGTGGGAATGCCAGAGGTTTTAAAGTGAGGAATGAACAAACACTGACAACACATTTACCTCTTGACGAGACTCTCTCACACACATCACAATCATGACACACGTATACAATCACCAATACATAGTAAAGTGACCTACTATTCCTACCAATATCCATGTAACCCTCTATCCCCAATGCTTCCAGGAAACGAATATAGGACAAAGGCAGGCCACAGTGAGAATAAACAATTTTCATTTAATATGTTTAATATGGTGTTGGCTTAACGGTTAAGGTGGCTGGCTTAAGATCTTAGGGTCTTGAGTTCGAGCCCCCTGTGGGCCTGTTGAATTAACACCAGGTGTGGTTGACTCAGCCTGTCATCCTGAGGTTGGTGAAATGAAAACCAGTGCACTGGTATAGGGGCACAGAATCAATGGCACAGCCACGCCCCCAGATAATGATACAAGCAGCAGCGACAGGCTGCACACGATCGCTACCTGTTTCCATCTATGATGTATTATAATGATTTTTAGTGATTCAAGTCAGCATGACATCATGTAAATCAAATATACACAAAAAACAATTTGCGTGACAGAACTCTCCAGAAACTTATGCAAAATAGTATTAGTTCTGCCAACCCCACCCCATTCCCTCCCCCGCCCACCCCCCCCATATCATTCTCCACCCATCCCATATTCTTCCTTTGTCTACTGTCATTATCCCTTTGCTAAACATGCCATGAATCCTGGCATCACGCAATAATGAATGATGGATGATACAAGACCTATAAAAGGCTATTTTAATTCACAACATCCAAACAAGCAACATTAACATCTTATCTGATCAATCTTGTTTTTTCTAACAATGCTTTCACGCTCATGGAGGAACTTGTCCAGAAAGCACATGCAGGGTAAGGATGAGCAGACTTTTTTCCCATTAATTACAAGGGAATTAGGATGGAATGGACGTATCAACACAGGAAAAGGAATTACCAATTTGTGACCCCAGCATTATGACCTATGAGCACCTGATTGAGGTTCACCACTAATTTAAAGGTGCTAAAGGGGGCTGCCAGGGTATTGATAAACCAAGGAGGGTTGTAATGAGGTCAGGTGATCAATCCTCCACTCAATCCATACTGGCAATTTGTAATTTGAGAGGGTACTACCGAAGGCTTTGCAATTGTCAAAAGGGTTCATCTGGTTGGTGGTCCATCTGAGCAGAAGGCTCATGATGCTGGGATTTCAGATTCAAATCCCAAGCACTATGGCGATGACTCTTAGACGCCAAAAAAAAGAAGCGTTGAAACTACACCAGGTTATAATTGTGATAATAATAATTTTTTTTTATTACAATTCTGTTTCAATATAAACTTCTCAAACTAAACTCTAAAACGAATTCGGATTCAATTCAGTAACGTTTTGAAACGATTCCCAAGAAATAAATGATCCAATACACAAGGAAACCATTTCGCCACAGGAGTACATTTGGCCAATAGTGCCTGGGCCGTTAGCCCATGACAGCAATCCCGGGAGTGAGTATGGTCCTGAAACCAGCACACAATGGCCGACTGCTTGCAAAAAGTAGAGAGGGATCCTTAACTTCCAAAACCTAAACGCAGATGAGACAGCCGGCTTTACATCTCATCCGGTACTGGTGTGCTTCGAGACCTAGCGCTCCCTGCTGGTGCTACACCCAAAAAGCAGTGTATTTTTCAAGTCTGACCCCATTATGGATGGAACCCAGACTCATCAGCTTGATGTCGAACATGCTGTAAACTGAGCAACATTTGCAAGCTCTGAAAAAAAAAAACATCTTCATATTGCAGCTGCCATTTTTGTTTTTGCTTTTCGATCAAAAAAAAACAAAAAACAAAACACAACAACCTATTCATTTCAAAACTACCACCTCATTTGGAATCGGCACGTGTTCGTGTAAAAATAAAAATGTGCAAACAGTTGTTTACCCACAATGAAAAGCATGTTTGAGAGATGAAAATGAGAAGCTGAAAAGCACAAGACATGCAAAGCACAGATGAAGAGCAGAGGGCTCGTTAGCGAAATGCGAGCCAGTTCTCTTACGCAGGCCAACTGGCCAAATGCTAATAATTAGAGCAATTGGCAGCAATGCTTTCACCAGCTGGCCGATAAGAGGATGGGTTGGCCCCATTAATACGACTCCACCAAAACTATGCACCGAGTGAGGGGGACGGATTGAGTTGCTGGCTTGACCAGCGAGTCCAGGTGGCTCAACATGCTGATCAATCAAATCAACTTTCCTTGTGAGAGAGAAACCCGGGCTGTGGTTACAAGCTGAGTCAGCGGACGAGGCCGAGTTGAGCCAAATGAGAAAATATCACATGATGACATGCAAACCCATTGTCGAGCAAGGGTAGAAACGTGGCAAAAATGCAGCGAAGTCACATTGACTGAAAAACAGCCGTTTCAACAAATTACACTTTGTTTCATCGGGAGAAATAATTTTCTACTTCACAGGGATTTATCAAGCTTGCATCGGTCGATTTCAGGAGAGCAAACCTGGAGAGTTTTTCTTTCGCTTTCCAAAGCAATTAGTGAACCGGTGTTTAACTCCTGCACGAATCATCTCTGCAAAGGATTGCTTTGGCTCCAATAAGTTGGGACCGGTATAACAATGTCGGTACTGATGTCATCACTGCCATTTGACAGGTTAAATCCCAGCGAGTTTCGTCCACCGTTCCTCCATCGATCACTGGATGGAGACAATGGCATAGCTTGTAATCGCCGTACACGGTCTCTCTCGTGAACCTTCCAAACTCAATCTCCATCACCTCAATCTGAAATACCCTAATCAACAAGTGTATCTGGAAGTATTATGACACTTTTTTCTGTTCACAAAGTTTTTAGATGAATGAAAGTGTAAACACGACAGATAATGACAAGGACAAAATGACAGATAATGGCACTGGAGAACAGGCCGACAGGGGCAAACAAATTAACACCATCTATTAGTGCAGAGGAAGCTGCACAGTATGTTAGACAAGGGGCAGAAAACAACAACATAGATTAATCCACTAATCTACAATAATCTAAATAATATAACAATTGGATATAATCTCCCATTGGATGCTCAACATCGGTGCAGGAAGGTATACCGGCATCCTAATGGGGTAAGGTGGTCAGTCCTACACTCAGGTTGATCAAGGAATAGATCATTTGCCCAAAGTAGTGGCCTTAAGGCTTTTCATGTGAAAGATACAAGAACATTTCGAAACATCCACATCCCAGACAGGAAAGCTATCGATATGTCCTCTCAGAAGAACCGTTGGTGCCACAAGACCGTGAATCCCCCCCTCCCCCCTCTCCCCCGGTAATCCGCCAGATGATAGTTGGACTGCATTCGCATTCCACTGCCTCTTACATAAAATTTCTCATGAGATGTAATGAAATTTGAGATTCCTATCACATCTCATGAGGAATCTGGAGATGTTTTTGCAAGGGTGGGAATCCAACTCAAAGAGCAGTACTTGTGTATGTAGCCATCCTTATTACAATAATATTGATAAATGTAATTCCACAATCATATACATTTCATAAATAAATCTCATTCAAACAACTCACTGACTCACTGAATGATATTAATGTTCGGTACCTTCTGGGTGACGTAGAAAGCTCAAATTTTGCGTGCCGATGGAGGACATCGAAGCCGATACACCGGCGGAAAAAATCACAGAACTATTGAAAAGTGTCAGTAAATTAAAATACAAAGAAATGGAAATAAATAAATGAAAAAAATAAATGCAGGTGAGCAACCTGAGACAATGGGGAATCACGGTAATTTTGCGTGGTGACAGATATCGAAGCTGACGCACTGGAAAAATCACAGAACTGTTGGAAAGCATCTTTAATTAAAAAAAATAAAACAATGAAAAAAATGCAGGAGAGTGACCTGAGACAATGGGTCAGGTCAGGTCAGGTATGGGAGCATGTGCTGGAGCAGAGTGTTGCTGTGTCCACTTTCCTCCGGTGCTCCAGGGGCCTCTGTCTGGCCATCCCCATCTCCTTGAGATGCTGATCGACCTGCTGCAATGACAAGCCATGTGGTCGGCCGATTGGCCTCCTCCACTCACGAGGCTCCCTTGCTGAGAGAATCTGGTGAGCAGGATCAGCGTCAGGAAAACGAGCTACATGTCCATACAGCTGCTCAAGAACTATGGAGGTAACAAATCTCATTTGAGTCTCTCTCAGCAACCACTTGTTGGACACAAAGTCAGACTGCCGAAAGCCAAGGATTCTCCGAAGAGACTTGGTACCAAAGGAATTAAGTCGCCGTCTCTGATCCCTGGAGAGAGTCCAACTCTCACATCCATAGAGCAAGACAGGAAGCACCAAGGACATGAAGATTCAGACTTTCGTCCTCCCGCACAGGTACGGGAGTACCACACCCCATGATCCAATGAATCCATGACTCCCTCGGCCCGACAAAGATGTCTATTGAGCTCTGGCTCACAGCCAGAAGAGACATGAATATCACTGCCAAGGTAAGTGAATCTCTCCGTGACCTCAACATCCTCGCCACAAACAGGTACAGACAAGATGGCAGCATCCACGATGTCATTGAAAGCCTGGATATTAGTTTTGATCCAGGAAACCCAGAATCCCAGCAGCTCTGACTCCTCATTGAGCACCTCGAGGGCCCCCAAAAGGACATCTAAAGTCTCCGCAAAGATGACTGCATCATCTGCAAAATCAACGTCAGAGATCTTGACATTCCCAAACGATGCACTGCAGCTTGATCTCTCTGACATCCTCCCCAGAATCCAGTCCATATAAGCACTGAAAAGTGTGGAGGCCAGTACGCATCCTGACAAACTCCAGTGACAACTAGAAATAAGTCAGAGATGGTGTCACCACATCTCACAACACTTATTGTCTGCACAAGTGTTGTTCTGATCCGCTGCAACAATATGCTTTTACTTCTTTGTTAAAGAAAACACAATATGCAGAGCATTATGGCAATTAACAAGTGATTTTATCAACTAAAAGTAAATAACTGTGTGCTGACTGCTGTTGGAAAGGAGGTGTGACTAACATTTCAAGCATGAACCCTTAATCAGAACAAAATAAGGAAATATGGGAGAAGGGAGGATTATAAAAGCAACGTATGAATCAAAGGTGAAAGGGACGGAATCCAAGATGAAAAGTCAAATATGGATCCAGTCCCTTTCTTCTTTGACCATTCCCAACATCAGCAGTACCTCATTTTCCACGTCGGTACACATACTCTTGTTGATATTTCAAGACTAAAATCCACTTTATCTTCAGAAATAAAGTGGTT
This sequence comes from Eptatretus burgeri, assembly GCF_056783735.1. NCBI lineage: Eukaryota > Metazoa > Chordata > Myxini > Myxiniformes > Myxinidae > Eptatretus > Eptatretus burgeri. Next base: position 86,384,984 of record NC_140970.1, on the reverse strand, counting down.
ATAATTAGGGAGGAGTAACCGCCAACTAGTCTGGCTGTTCAAGAGACAAAGCTCTGCAGATCTCGCCATTGTGACCACTGAGATTATATACATCATTTATCTTGTCGTTGGCCTTCACTGACACTATTATTCAATTATGGAAATTAACAATTAGTCACTATTAGGCAGAAATTTTATCACTATATACTGATTCAATTCTGGAGAAGAACATGAGATTTATATCACACGACGACAAAAGCATGGTAATGCAACAGACAAGTGTGAAGGACGAGAGGATCAAATTAACTTCTGGCTTTACGAGCTATCATTCCAATCCAGGATACTTTGTTATTTTTGTTTGTGTCAATTATTTTATTTGACATTAACTCCATGTTCTCCAATTAACCCCTTCCCCCCACAGCCATATAATTCACTTTCATTATGTGACTTGGTGACGAACCCAGGCCATTTTCCATGGAAAGATGCTACCCATTAGCTGAACGCATTTGGCACGGGTTAGTTGTTATTAATTTGTGTACTTCAAGGTCATTCAGCTGTTAAAAGCCTATTAAAGTATGATTAAAAACCTCCCTGGCCACTGGGGAATCTTAATCACAAAAAGGGGACTGGAAAATAAGTTTGAAATTTGGAAAAAAAAAAATAATTCCTTTGACTCTCCCTAATTCCTCCACTCAAAGAAAAAGAGTGACAACTTCAAGATAATCCATCGTGTTTGTTCTCAGGACCTGGAACACAATCATCATCAACTATCGCTCTGCATATTATGATTACGTAGAGAAAGAAGACAGCAAGTTGCACACAGTTCACTAACTCCAAATACCTCAAGACGTGCAGGTACATGCACTGCCCCATTAGACTACGTGCTAACATTCATTCACCAGTTTTCCATACATAGCAAAGATGTGCACCTTGGCTTCATGGTAAACCCACTGTAATAAATCCCCAAGGTTGTGCGTTCAATTTGGCTGAAGGCAGTCGCAGTTTGCCATTTACCATTTCAAGTACAAGCTCAATTATCCAGCCACTTGCCATGTGTGGCCAACTTTATTTGGCAGAAAGATGAACTACTTAACACAGGTTTTAGTGGATTTATGAAGGAGAGAATCGTTGAAAGATATTCGGAGATGGCACAAGTAATATGATGTGATTATGTGATGCACAGGAATCATGTAATTAAAACGTTTGGATGCTAATCACCTCTCCAAGGTGAATTTGTTCATCGAGGAATATTCTGAAATTGTTCACGTGCTGAGCATATCTGAACACGAAGTGCAAAAACAGCATGATATGAAGATACTTCACGATTCATAATCCTACCTGCCACAACATTCTTTTGCCTTTAAATATGGCTACAAAACATCAACTCACCAAAAATTACTGAATATGTTCCGCTTGCTTTGCTCAAGAAACCGGAAACACAAGAAACATAAGAAACAAACATATAAATACAGGGTGAGTCAGAAGTAGCGCCCGATTTCTGTCAGTTGATTGTTTGTTTGCCATTTGCATTACAGTGTACAAGAAGGTCGAAATAAATGAATGACATGCTTATCTCACCAGTTATTCAAGAAAAAATTATTACGGAACTGTACCAAGCTGTTTTACTTGCAATTTTCAAGGTGCCCTCCCTCGTGATCGATGCACAATTGCAGCCAAGCTGGCGCAGAGCGGCACACACGTCTGCAGAGTTCGATATCAATTTTCTCAAACCGCAGTGATTTGAGCCTTCAATTCCTGAATGGTACGAGGCTTTTCATGATAAACAAGGTCTTTCATGAGCTTCTAAATAAAGAAATCAGGAGGTGTAAGGACTGTGGAGCGTGCCGGCCACTCAATCGGACCGCGGCGGCCGATCCACTTTCTGGGAAAGTTTTCATCCAGTCACTGATGAACATAACGTCCATAATGAGGTGGAGCTCCATCATGCTGGAAATAACAGTCCTGATCTTGTACACTTGGCGAAAAGAAGGTTTGCAGCATATCCAGGTAAATTTCTGTCGTGACAGATCCCTCAAAGAAAAAGGGTCCAATTATCCCGAATGGAGATATGGCTTCCCAAACTGTCACTCCAGGTAAATTTACCTCCTTCTCAACTGTCACTCTTGGGTTATTCGCAGCCCAGTAGACACAAATGTGTCTGTTAATTTTGCCATTAAGCTTAAAACATGCCTCATCTGACCACCAGATGTTCTCTCGCATTGCGTCCTCTTCGTGAAGTTTAGCTAAGAACTCTTCACAAAATTGAAGATGGCGGTCATCATCTCCATCATGAAGGGCATGCAATAAGCATGGAATGTAAGGTTTCCATTTTTTCTGGTGAAGGATACGGATAACACTTGATTGACTCACTTCCAACTCTGCAGATAAACGGCGAGTTGACTTTTGCAGACTTTGTTCCAGTCTTCTGATGGCTTCTTCAGCCTTAGCTGCATTTGTTGCCATTTTCAGATGACCGGACTTCTTTGCAGTGGCTACCGACCCTGTTGCTTCAAATTTCTCGACAATCAATCGTATGTTTCTTCCCTGAGGTGCGTTAATCTCGAATTCCTGTGCCAAATGGCGTGCCGCCATCGTTGGTTGTTCATTACATTTGTAGGAATGTTTCATGGCCGCAATGCGTTGATTCATTGAAAGGTAATTCATGGTTCAATTTGGTGCAAATTCAGTAACTTTCCAAACTCGCAGCAATAACCTGCAAAACAAAATCAACAATTAATGAATTTCGAAAATTAATAATCTGCAAGACAATTATTAACAACATGACTTCCCAGAAAGAATCTGACAGCTGAAAAAACAGAAATCGGGCGCTACTTTTGACTCGCCCTGTATATATGTATATATATGTATATGTATGTATATGTATAT
>NC_140970.1:86317119-86379619 GCF_056783735.1 Eptatretus burgeri | reverse complement strand
TGGCCCCGCCTCCAGGACAATCGATATATGCAAATTTGTGGATCAAAAAGCCTTCACGCCCACTTTTTCTCGGGCCAATGGGGAGCGAGGTGAAAGGTCAAAGGGAGGGGGTCAAAGGCGAAGCTACGGGGGGATAAAAGGACCGTGTTCGTCAGTCAGAAGGTGTGGAGAGTCGGAGAGTCCAGAGGGGAGAGTCCAAAGAAGAGTCCAGAGAAGAGTCCAGAGTCGGAGGGTCCCGAGGCGGAGAGGCGGAGAGTAGGAGAGTCGGAAGCAGAGGGTCAAGACTTCGCGGGCGGTGGAGCTGCTCGTCGTGTGCGGAACGGAGGGGACGGAGCTGTGGAAAGGCGGCGACACCAGACGAGGGGGTGCTCGCGTCGTGCAGGAAGCTGCACCCGAGGGAGGCCGACAGCGCGACCTGGCCGAGGTGGAGACGCTCGTCGCACATAATAAAGATCCTCTATACCCCGAGCATCAGCAACCCCCTCCTGTTTCCCCCGCGCTGAGATAGTGCGACCAAGGGGGCCCCTTTCCCACCCCCTGCCAGACACTGTCCGCGAGGTCCGCGGAGTTGGGGCGCCATCGCCGCTCCGCGTCTCATCACCAGACGGGTAGGCGCGACCCGGTCTCGGCCTCAGGCCCGCCTCATCCTTGAGGGTATTCTTTTCCTTGGTTTTGGGTATGTGTTGTCGGCGCCGTCTGTGAAGTAGAATTGTATAAGTGTTGCCGTGTGCTCGGTAGTCGGTATTAGCTCTGCATTGTCTTCGCTTTTACATTTGCTTTTTGTGTAAATTGAATTGTGTCTTTTCTGTGTGCTTTTGGTGGAATTGAATGTGTGCTTCCCGTGTGCCGCGAATAAATGTGCTTTGTGTTGAACTGTTTCCCGCTTCGCTTCATCATTTCCCCCATTGAATCCTCATCTTGCTTCACGTAAAGGGTTGGTAGTGGGCTGAATACGCCCGATAATTAATCGAACCGTCGAGGTCGACGATAACACCGCTCGGTTATTCTGATAGTACGGAACGGGTCGCTTAAGTGGCCCGTGTCCGAAGTCGACCTGCGGCGAGGTGCGATCGCCCGGTCTACCCTCCGCGTGGGTACTTAGGTAGGTCGAATTTGGCGAGCAACCCTATCCCACGCGGGGGCTGATTGGCTCGATCGCGGTGAGACCGAAAGGTCCACCCGTGACTGGTTCCCGGCGTTAGTCCGAGAGGGTCACGACTGGATTGTCCGTCCGGTGGGCGACGTGCCGCGATTCGAGTTACATGGCCGTCAGCACGCCGGCGGGCGCGAATCTGCAACACTGGTGTCAGGTCGTGCGATACAAATTCATCGCCCTCCTCGCGGCACTGGTATTGGAGAGCGGGACAACAGGCTCTCCTGTCTCCGGCTAAATTCACGGGAATCGGTCCAGGGGTGAGAGAAGCGACCCCCGATTCCCTCCAAATTACGAGCGAGCAAATTAACCCTTCACGAGAAGCAAGATGGCGTCTCAAGGCGAGCGGGAGCCGGGGGTATTAGAAATGGATGTAGAATGTGTAGGATCCATGGTCCAGGATGGAATCCCCGAGCAGGAAATGTTGATTGTGCAGGAACACGGACTCGCCCAACTGAACCCAGAGCCCGAAATGGGTGCGGCAGTGTATGACACCTCCCCCCCCTCTCCACCAAGACCCTTCCCCAACCCCTGCCGAAACGGCTCACTTGAGTGCATCCGACATGGCCCAGCTATTCACCATGCTGGCACAAATGAAAACTGAATTTATAAACGAAATAAAAAGCATGAGCAAGCAAATGAAGGAAGAAACGAAAAAGCTGCGGGGTGAGACGCAGAACATGGGCCGATGCCTGCAGGCGGGCATGAAGGCCGTGACAAAGGAAATAATAGTTGAGACAAGGGAGGTAAAGGGTGAAGAGTTGTCAGAGACACGGGAGATGGGAACGATAGAGGGAAGACTACACGATAAAGACGGGGTAAGTGACGCACACACACACACGGAGGTAGTGGAGGATAATGGGGGTGAGCTGGCGGACTGGGTAGAGACCCAGTGCGAGCAGCTGGATGGCCTCCTCCAGGAACGAGGGGAGGGAGTATGCCCCCTTGAGGCGAGTCACGACCAGGTGAGTTCGGTCGTGCTTTGCGAGGTCGAGGGGAGGAGTGCTGTGGACAGGTGCACTGAGAGCTTGGGGGGTATAGAGGCCCCGGAGACCCTTGTGGGGACACGAATCCCCAGTGTGGTTGTCCCTGTGTGTGTGGTGCAAGGTGTTAGTGCGGCACCGTGTGTGGAAGCGACCCCGTGTGTGAGTGGTGTGGTGGCGATGGTGCCGGAGTGCGTGCTTCCCAGCACGCCGTGTGTGGATGAGGCACCGCGGGTTAGTGCCCCCGCGTGTGTGGATGAGGCACCGTGTATGAGTGTCGCCGTGTGTGTGAGTGAGGAACGGTGTGTGGATGAGGCACAGCGGTTGAGTGCCCCCGCGTGTATGAGTGAGGAACGGTGTGTGGATGAGGCACCGCGGGTGAGTGCCCCTGCGTGTGTGGATGAGGCACGGAGTGCGAGTGAGGCACCGCGGGTGAGTGCCCCCGCACGCGTGAGTGAACGGCCGTGTGCAAGGTCGCCGTGTGCAAGGGAGACAGTGTGTGTGAGAGAGCGGTATGAGAGGGAGATGTCGGTTGGCATGCGGGAGCACGCAGCCGCATCTCCCGGTGTGAATGTGATGGAGTGGACTGTGTGCGTCGTAACACGCAGGTATGCGTGTGTGGAATGGAGACGGAGACGGCGGCAGAGGAGAGAAAGCCGAGTAGCGGCTGTGGTTGTTTCGAGGACCGTGCCGGGTTCACCCAGCAGTGAGCACGAGGTTCGTGCTGTGCAACGCACGAGACCACCACGTGCTCGCTTGCGAGAGTGAAGTCCCGGTCCGGAAACACACGCGGTGGATTTGCCGATCCCGCGGACGGACAAAGTTTAGGCAGGTAAATGGATTTGGACCGGACGGGTTCTCCACGCGATCGTGTCTGTTAAGCTCCAACGGGCAAAGCACATGTGTTCGCGTGGGGAACCCCTCGAGACGTGGGGCTTGTTTTTTTTTTATGCGCACGGTGACGTCATGGCTGCACGTGGGGTTTTTTTTTTTTTTTTTTTTTTTTTGTATACCTTGGTCGAGGCTCGTATGAGAGCTAACACACAACTCACAGCAAGGAGGCATGAGACAAGAGGGGCGGGAGTGGAAGGGACAAAACATTGGGGAACAGACACAGGTGAACTGTGGAAGGGAGAGGGATGGGGATGGGACGGGGAACATGGCGAGGGGAAGATGGACATTAAAGGGACTTTCAGGAAGGAAAGCAGGAGAATTGAAGGAAGTGGGCTTGGGTGGATTATCGGGGGTAGAAAAGATCGAGGATTTGGATGGGGGAAGATAAGAGGTGGTGGTGAACAGCTGTTTTGAAAGCCTGAAGGGAAGAATGGGAAAGAATAGAGTGAGGAAGTTTATTCCAAAGGCGGGAAAAAGAGGAATGAAAGAGTGAAGATGAGCAGTGATTCGTGATTTTGGTAGTTTTACCAGAAGGGGGTTGTTGGCGGACCTTGAGCGCCCTGTGGAAATGTGGTTGGGACAAATCGCAGAGAGAGCAGGGGGGCAAGGCTGGAGAGGAGTCGGTAGAAGACAGAAAGACCACCGACCAACCTGCGGTGATTGAGTGAGAGGCCCAAAGACTCAGCTTCATTGCGGGAGATGCCAATGATCTTAAAAGCCCTGGTTTCGACAGCGTGAAGTCGAGAAAGGTGGGAGGCAGGAGCACCAGCCCAGAGGGGAGAGCAGTACTCCATCAGGCTACGGACAAAAGCTTTGTAAGTGGTCAGGAGCTCAAGAGGGCCGAGGAAGGACTTTGCACGACGGAGGATTCCCATTCGGCGACTGGCTTTTGAGGCAAGGTTGGAAATGTGACTTTCCCAGGAAAGGTCATGGCAGATAGTGAGACCCAGAAGCTTGAAAGAAAAGACTTCTTCCAGAGGATTGTTGAGAAAGTGGATGGGGGTTTTGTAAACGGTCCTTTCGAAGAGACATAGTGAGAGTGTGAGATTTGTCTGGATTGAAAGACATGTTCCACGTGTTGGACCAGTTTGTGATTTTATCCAGATCTGCAGTGAGCGAAGAAGCTGCTGCTTGCCGGTCTGAGGGATGACAGATGGTACGGCAGAGGGTTGAGTCATCGGCAAAGAGAAATAGAGGATTTTCCAGAGAGTCCGAGAGATCATTGATGAAAACCAGAAAAAGAACAGGGCCCAGAACGCTACCTTGAGGAACTCCAGCCTGCACAGGAAGAGGGGATGAAAGAACTCCATTTAGGGCCACACGTTGACTGCGACAGGAGAGGAAGTCTGCGAGCCATGAGTGGAGATGGCCTTGAATGGGTTGGAGATGGGTTGGAATCCGGCAGGAGGGGTATCTCTGCCGGATGGTCCCGTCCAAGGTGGGACGAGGAACACGTGCAGCTGCATGACGTCACGGGCAGGTGCAAAGTGCGCGAGCTCTGAGTTGCCGCGCAGGTGCTGCGCATGAAAAAAAAAAAAAAAAAGCAAGCCTCACTTTCGGGTGTACAGGATTCCTGGGCAAGGGGTGAAAGACCCCCTTACCCTGGGCACAGGAAGGAAACTAGTTAGGGGGAAGGGTTAGCTTAGTTAGACCGACTTCATGGGGCAGGGGTAAGTCCTCATGGAGTCCGTGGAATGGATTAGTTAGAGGGATTGTAGCCAGATTTAGGTTGGGAAATAAAATGATTTTTTTGGATTTAGAAGACAGTGACAGACTTGTGAGTGTGTCGAGGGGACGTAGCTTAGCTACGTAGTGTTAAAAGGAACGTGCTGTAGTTTAAGGGACGACGTGGGAGCACGAGTTAGTTAGGGGATGTAGTTAGAAGGATGGCAGAGTTCAGTGGTGAGTGTGTTGAAGAGTTGGTGAGTGAAGTGGAAGCATGTGCTTGGTGAGTGAGTGAGGCCAGCGGGTCTGTGTGTGTGTGGAGTGAATGGGGAATGCATGGTGCGATGAGTGATTGGGGGGAGGAGTGACTCCCGCCCAAGGGACCCCGGGGTCAGAGTAAAGTGAGTTAGCTGGGTTAGTCAAATTGAAAAATGGAGGTCGTTTTGCTGTTGGTGGGAATGTAGGCTCGAGACCCATTTGGAGGGGTGCAGGAGCCCTGTTGACGGGCTTGGGAGCGTGGCTGCGAAAGGTGAGTATCGCTGAGTGGGTACCCCGGGCACCAGGCTAGTCGGCCGCGGTAGGCCATGGGCCCATGGGGGGCCGGGATAGAGTAGTGGGCACGGGTGCGCCTGCTTGGTGCGGGGGCCCGGGGCGCCATTAGCCGCGTGGGCAGTGTTGTGGGCACGGGTGACCCTCGGAAAGGGGCCCGGGAGGCCGGCCTGCCACGTGTGCGTTTCAGGGGAGGTGCCATGGGGGCACTCCCAGGTGTTAGGGAGCTGGTAGGCTCGGAGGCAGTGTAGTGCCCGGGGGTGCCATAGCGGGAGATTCGGCAGAGGGTCGTGCCTGCCAAAAGGGAGCCACGTGTCCCAGCCATGAGACCGTGTGAGGGCACGGAGAGAAAACTGGGGGGGCAAGGCCCGAAATTGTGAGGACACCAACACAGGCGACGGGAATCTGGGTTGTTAGAACCAATAGTTTAAGCGAGAGGCGCTTGTTGAAAGCCCTGGGGTAGTTTAGCAGTTAAATGGTTAGGGTAGATTAGGAGATGTACCCCTCCGCACCATCCATCCCCTCGCTGTCGTTGTGGGCCGCTGGACCCACTTGGTGTTAAGATCGCCGAACTCTGGGGAGGCCATTCTGAGGCTTCGTTGGGCCTCGACACAGGACGTTAGCTCTCCCTTGTTCCCCGCCGGGAAGGGAACGTAGGGGTTGGGAGTAGGCTAGGTGACAGGATAGGTTAGCCGAACAAGGACGATAAAGGGGGTTAGGGGACGATTTATAGTGGGGAAGTAAAAATAAAAACAACAAAAAAATAAGTTGGGGCTAAATTGGGGTTTGACAAATTAAGGGAGTGGGTATGTACAGTGACAGGCAAAGGCGATAGGTTGGGAGGGAGACAGGTAGGTAGGTCCGAGCCCGCCTTCCAAGTGGCCAGCACCACCGCACTCCCTCCACCAACCTCCACTGAACGGCAAAAGCTGGCCAACTTAATCGGCTGGCTGTTTTTTTCTGCAAGGCCTGTGCCGGCCAACTTCATCGGCAGCTGTTATTTTGCTGCAAGGTCTGTGCCGGCTGGATCGTCTGCAGCTGCTGTGCTGCAAGGCCTGTGCCGGCCCACTTCATCTGCCGGCTGGCTGTTTTTTCTTCAAGGCCTGTGCCGGCCAGTTCATCTGCCGGCTGTGTTTGCCTGCAGCGGCCTTCTTCTGCGGGCTGTGTTGCCTGCTGCCTTTGCCATGCCATGCCCACTGCCCCTGTTAACCAGCCCCGTTCAATTTTTGCTTTGCCCCCCCCCCCCTGTTCATTTCCATGTGCGCCAGGATCAAGGCAACAGTTTGCAAGCTGCGAGAACTGCCCTGTTGGCAGCTACAACACGGGCCTGCAGTGGCGGCCCGTGCACCGTGTTTGTGTCCATGCATCCATTCGTTGTGCTCATTGCGTGTGCCACTTGAGCTGGCACGGAGACTGCGTTTGTGCAGCCCATGCACCGTTGTGGTTCATTGCATTCAGTTCAAACCGTTCATGCATCCATTCGTTGTGCTCATTGCGTGTGCCACTTGAGCTGGCACGGAGACTGCGTTTGTGCAGCCCATGCACCGTTGTGGTTCACTGCGTTCAGTTCAAAAGGGAAGGCCTTGGACTGCGTGTGAGCAGCCAGCCACGTTCCCTGTCACCTGCATTGTTTGAGCCAGAGACTGCATGCGGGCAGCCTGGCTCCCTGCTAACTGCTTTTCTTTTGCAGAGCTCATTGATCCTGGGCCATGGTTTAGTGTAAAATTTGTAAGTTAAGGTTAAGATGTACTGTACATATGAGTGCGCCCCCGGCATGTCTGTCTTAGCGCCGGCAATTTTATTTAAGTCGTCCGTGTGAGTGAGTTTGTTTAGGTAGTTACGCAGCCCTCAGGTTATTTATTTTGGGGACACGAATACCATGAATGTCGCACTCAGGGATCCGTAGGTAAAATGTACTAGGGGAAAACTACACATGATGGTACACGAAAATTTGACGACTCGGGACGAGTCTGTAAAAAGGGGAGGGGGTAGTGTTGTGGTTACCAAATTCGCAAACCACCATTCAGGTCCCTTAGGTGAGGTATCTCGGTAAGTACATGTGTAGTTAGGCCCAAACCCGTTGTCTAGTGGGAATACATGTCATTTATGCGTGCTGCGACTCTTCAGGATAGCCGTTTTTCTTTTACTATCTTTATTTTGGACCAACCGCCATGATTACCACCACAACCACAACATCAACCACCAACCACAACGCCGCTTCACCACAACCGCCACGACCTTCACGTCACACTTCGCAACCGTAGCATCACCACCGTTCTTGCCCCGCTGTGGGTACCGGTGTTGGACTCGTGCAGGGCGCGCGTCGAACAGCGTGTACAAAATCACGGATTTTGTGCTTCAAAAACGGATCAAAAACGACACACGCCCACTTTTTGCCGTCCAATCGGTGAGCGAGGGGCGATTTGGCCCCGCCTCCAGGACGATCGATATATGCAAATTTGTGGATCAAAAAGCCTTCACGCCCACTTTTTCTCGGGCCAATGGGGAGCGAGGTGAAAGGTCAAAGGGAGGGGGTCAAAGGCGAAGCTACGGGGGGATAAAAGGACCGTGTTCGTCAGTCAGAAGGTGTGGAGAGTCGGAGAGTCCAGAGGGGAGAGTCCAAAGAAGAGTCCAGAGTCGGAGGGTCCCGAGGCGGAGAGGCGGAGAGTAGGAGAGTCGGAAGCAGAGGGTCAAGACTTCGCGGGCGGTGGAGCTGCTCGTCGTGTGCGGAACGGAGGGGACGGAGCTGTGGAAAGGCGGCGACACCAGACGAGGGGGTGCTCGCATCGTGCAGGAAGCTGCAACCGAGGGAGGCCGACAGCGCGACCTGGCCGAGGTGGAGACGCTCGTCGCACATAATAAAGATCCTCTATACCCCGAGCATCAGCAACCCCCTCCTGTTTCCCCCCGCGCTGAGATAGTGCGACCAAGGGGGCCCCTTTCCCACCCCCTGCCAGACACTGTCCGCGAGGTCCGCGGAGTTGGGGCGCCATCGCCGCTCCGCGTCTCATCACCAGACGGGTAGGCGCGACCCGGTCTCGGCCTCAGGCCCGCCTCATCCTTGAGGGTATTCTTTTCCTTGGTTTTGGGTATGTGTTGTCGGCGCCGTCTGTGAAGTAGAATTGTATAAGTGTTGCCGTGTGCTCGGTAGTCGTTATTAGCTCTGCATTGTCTTCGCTTTTACATTTGCTTTTTGTGTAAATTGAATTGTGTCTTTTCTGTGTGCTTTTGGTGGAATTGAATGTGTGCTTCCCGTGTGCCGCGAATAAATGTGCTTTGTGTTGAACTGTTTCCCGCTTCGCTTCGTCATTTCCCCCATTGAATCCTCATCTTGCTTCACGTAAAGGGTTGGTAGTGGGCTGAATACGCCCGATAATTAATCGAACCGTCGAGGTCGACGATAACACCGCTCGGTTATTCTGATAGTACGGAACGGGTCGCTTAAGTGGCCCGTGTCCGAAGTCGACCTGCGGCGAGGTGCGATCGCCCGGTCTACCCTCCGCGTGGGTACTTAGGTAGGTCGAATTTGGCGAGCAACCCTATCCCACGCGGGGGCTGATTGGCTCGATCGTGGTGAGACCGAAAGGTCCACCCGTGACTGGTTCCCGGCGTTAGTCCGAGAGGGTCACGACTGGATTGTCCGTCCGGTGGGCGACGTGCCGCGATTCGAGTTACGTGGCCGTCCGCACGCCGGCGGGCGCGAAATCCGCAACAATATATACATATATATATATATATATATACATACACACATATATATACATATATATATACATATATATATATATATATATATATATATATATATATATATATATATATATATATATATATACATATACACATATATATATATATATATATATATATATATATATATATATATATATACACATATATATATATACATATATATATATATACATATATATATATATATATATATATATATATATATATATATATATATATATATATATATATATATATATATATATATATATATATATATATATATATATATATATATATATATATATATATATATATATATATATATATATATATATATATATATATATATATATATATATACACATATATAAATATATTGTTGTGGTTGACGAAATTCACAAACCACCATTCAGGTCTCTTAGGTGAGATATCTCTGTAAGTATATGTGTAGTTAGGCCCAAACCCGTTGTCTAGAGGGAATAAATGTCATTCATGCGGGCTGCGACTCTTCAGGATAGCCGTTTTTCTTTTACTATCTTTATTTTGGACCAGCCGCCATTATTACCACCACCAACCACGTCTCAACAGCCATCACACAACAACCACCAACCACAACGCCGCTTCACAACAACAACCACCAACCACAACGCCGCTTCACAACAACCACCAACCACAACGCCGCTTCACAACAACAACCACCAACCACAACGCTGCTTCACAACAACAACCACCAACCACAACGCCGCTTCACCACAACCGCCACGACCTTTACCGTCACAACTCGCCACCGTCGCATCGCCACCATTCTCGCGCCACTTGTGGGCGCCGATGCTGGACTCGTGCAGGGCGCGCACGGAGCAGCGTGTTCAAAAACATCACGGACTTTCCGCATAAAACGGATCAAAAACGACTCACGCCCACTTTTGTTCCGTCCAATCGGTGAGCGAGGGGCGAATTGGCCCCGCCTCCAGGGTGTTGGAGGGCGGTCGCTATATGCAAATTCATGGATCAAAAAGCATTCACGCCCACTTTTCCTCGGGCCAATGGGGAGCCAGCAAGCCAGGTGAAGGGTCGGAGGCAGAGGGTCAAGGGTGAAAGAGCGAAGCCACGGGGCTTATAAAAACGACTGCGTTCATCAGTAGAGTTCAGTTGGAAGTTGAGTAAGAGTTCAGTTGGAAGTTGGAGGTTCAGTGTGCGGAGTTCAAGAGAGTCGTCGGTGGAGCTGGAAAGAAGTGGTACTAGTCGGAGTGAAGAGGACGGAGCTGTGGAGAGGTGACGGCGGCGAAGGCGGACGAGGGGGTGCTCGCGTCGGTGCCGGGAGCTGCCCAGGGAGAGGCCAGTAACGCGACCGAGGTCAAGGAGGAGACGCTCGCCGCGGGACCCGAGACAGGGCGATATCCTCCTTCCCCCCGAGCATCAGCAACCCCCTCCTGTTTCCCCCCGCGCTGAGATAGTGCGACAAAGGGGGCCCCCTTCCCACCCCCTACCAGACACTGTCCGCGAGGCCCGCGGAGTTGAGGCACCACCGCCGCTCCGCGTCTCATCATCAGACGGGTAGGCCTGACACGGACTCGGCCCCAGGCCCGCCTACCCCCCTCATCCTGGAGGGTGGTTCTCTTTTCTTTTGCTTTGGGAATATGTGTTGTCGGCGCCGTCTGTGAAGTAAAATTGTATAAGTGTTGCCGTGTGCCCGGTAGTCGGATAGATCTGCATTGTTGCATTTGCTTTTTGTGTAATATTGCATTGTCTTCTTCTTTTACATGTGCTTTTGGTGGAATTGTATATGTGTGCTTTCCGTTCATCGCGAAATAAATGTGCTTATTGTTGAACTGTTTTCCGGCTTCGCTTCGTCTTTTCTTTCATTGAATCTCCATCTTGCTTCACGTAAAGGGTTGGTCGTGGGCTAAAACGCCCGATAATTAATCGAACCGTCGAGGCCGACGAATAACACCGCTCGGTTATCCCGACAGTACGGAACGGGTCACTTAAAGTGGCCCGTGTCCGAAGTCGACCTGCGGCGAGGTGCGATCGCCCGGTCTACCCTCCGTGTGGGTACTTAGGTAGGTCGAATTTGGCGAGCAACCCTATCCCACGCGGGGGCCGATTGGCACGATCGTGATGAGACCGAAAGGTCCACCCGTGACTGGTTCCCGGCGTTAGTCCGAGAGGGTCACGACTGGATTGTCCGTCCGGTGGGCGACGTGCCGCGATTCGAGTTACGTGGCCGTTCGCACGCCGGCGGGCGCGAATCCGCAACCATATTATATATATATATATATATATATATATATATATATATATATATATATATATAATATATATATATATACACATACATATATCCATACATATATCCATACATATATCCATACATATATCCATACATATATCCATACATATATCCATACATATATCCATACATATATACATACATATATCCATGCATATATATGAATCATATGCTCCCGATAGGAGCGGCCAGGAGGTCATGTTATTACCTCTGCCCACCGAAAGTGGATGGGGATATGTTTTTACCACTGTCTATCTGTTTGTGACTTGGCTAAATAATTTTGCAATGAATGTTGGTCTGCAGTATCTGTTTGTTACACAATTTTGTCCACAGTTTTCAAGCAATCGTTCTGAAATTTCTTGTGTAAGTGGGTAGCCAGCCAAGGACAGCAACACTTAATTTTTGTGAAGATCAGAATCTGTATCCGGATCTGAGAATTTTTTAAAAAGTTAGAGATGCATTTAGACGAAACTTGGTGGACATGTGGGACATGTGACAAGGACGAATCGATTCAATTTTAGTGAAGATGCGAATCCGGATCTGGATACGAGAGTTATTTAATTTTTAAGTGCTTCTTCCCTGTTGAGATGTTATCTTCCCTATTCCCTCAGTGCATACGCCTAGTGTTGGCTTAATGGTTAGGGTGGTGGGCTTTGGATCCTCGGGTCCTGAGTTCAAATCCCACTCAGCTGTTGAATTAATACCAGGTGGGGTTAACTCGACCTGTCATCCTTCCAAGGTCGGCAAAATGAGTGCCAGCATGCTGGTATACTATCGGAGTGGCAACCCATCCAGGATTGTGCCCAATAGCCAAGGCATGATGGCATGATGCTTCAAACAGTTGTGGACGGATTTTGACAAAACTTGGTGGATGAGTTGGTTAGGTGACAAGAACAAGCCTATTTGATTTTGATTGAGGTCCAGTTCCAGATCTGGCCTATCAGTGGGATACACAACATGAATTGTTCAGCCTGGCGGAGATATGCACTCAACTGAGTGCCCTTCTAGTTATATAGATTATTACTAATACCATAGCAGAGTTCCTGCCCTATAGGCGATCTTGTTCCAAGCATGCAACCTGTTCTTCTGACACATCCCTTGATTTGGGTGGTGTATAGGCAACAGACAGCTGCCTCGATTGCTCCCAAAAATAAAAAGAAAAGAACCCGATCTGCATGTATAAAGCAAAAACATGTGTACTTCTTACGTGCATATGTATACTACACCACGGTTGTATAGTTTGGGTAATTGCAATTGCACCTCCCCCCCCCACCCCACCCAACAACAAAAGATGCCAAAACAGGCAAAATATTTTTTTCCAACGAAACTTGCACATGCACAACTTCAGTGTGCTCTCATTAGTCTCTGAAACTTTCAACTTCCTCAGTTAAATCCTCCCTGAGTAGAAGATGAAGCATACAACATACATGAAACATACATTCCCTCCATTATTACTTCTGCCACTGAAGGTGAAGGAGGTTATGTTTCCATGCCTGTCTGTGTGCAGGCTATCTCAAAAAGTTGTGGTCGGATTCGGATGAAATCTTGTGGACAGTTTGGGTGTGTGACACGGACGAACCGATTCGATTTTGGTGAAGATCCGTATCCGGATACAAGAATTTTTAAAGTGATTTTTCACCATTGAGAGATAGGGCCAAAAACGACATTTAGCATGATATTTCAAAAATGTATTGGGCTCGATATGTTCTCGTGGATCAGGCATTGCGTAGCGGGGGTATGCGCTCTACCGAGTACCCTTCTAGTATATAAATGTTATACAAAGCTTGGAATTAATTGCTTGTGCACGGTGAGTCGTGTAAAATGCATATCTAGCTCATGCTTGCAAAAATCTGTACTTTTCAGCCACAACGTTTTTCAGAAGAGCAAAATATGAGTGAAGTAAACACAGACAGAAATAATTGGCTCAAAGTCTGCCAGGGTTATCACGATCACATCACAGACTGATATCAAGACACATGAACAGCATTTTGGAAGAATGACAACCGCAAAAGTTGGCTCAGAAAGGTTGACGAAGAGAACCAAGTGAAAAGAGTAGGTGGTGATGAAATAGTGAACAACCGAGCATCCCTACATCCACAAAAGGCCAGTCCCGATGGTCATATCTTCCCTTTCATGCCAAAGAATGCTCAATGCATGGGGTTTTTTTTTGAAGATGTCAAAGAGAATTGGTAAAATGTTACAATTGTGCAAAGTTTGGCAAGGTCTGGACAATTCTCGAGCCAATACTGGTTTGCTCAAAATGCAGGACACATTTTGACAAGCAGATGTAAAGGATGTTTTACACATACCGTGGTCAGTCTATATGCTGAGAACATTCAACTGATAATGAATATGCACATTGGTGTTAATTGTTTGGGCTATCTGGCCAGGTACCCCTCATGAGGTTTTTCAGACATCAGATGGATCTTTGATTCTCAGAAAATTGTTTTAATAAGGGGACAACATAGCAATATTATTCAGATTGGATAGGAAGGATAGCTTAGAGGTCGGCACACTCACTTTTGAGCTGTTTAACCACGGTTCGAATCTCAACCAAGCTATAAACTGTTACCCTGTCGTTTTGCATGTAGGGTGACGCATCAATGTGTGTGCTGTCCCTCAGGAGAACATCAAGCCAGAGGAACCGTCTGTCAGCATTGATCATTGGTGGGTGTTTAATAGCCCATGGTGTAATTTGCAATGAGGCGGTGATCGCCAGCACCCTGGACAAATTACAAATTCCCGCCCAAACCACCTTCAGTCGAACTTGGGTATGGCCAATTGGTGTGTTAAAGACTTGGGGGGGAAAAAAACAAAGGTTGCACAGCTCACCCCAGAAGACAGTGGGAACAATCGGGGTCATGGTAATGGTCCTAGTAGACCATAAAATCATGCAGAATGATGAGGCTAAACTGAGAAAGCCCGAATTATAAAAGGAAGGGAGGGGAGTTGTGAAGAAGGATGAGGAAAACAGAAATTACTTTGAAAAACCAGAAAAGGCAGGGGAGTGGAGGGGAGAGAAGAGAGATGGGGTAATATATGAAATTGAGGTTGGAGGGAGGGGAGCTCTTCAAATTTTGCTTTTCAAAAATTATACAAAATATATAGATGATGGTTTCTTCCAAGTTCATGCAAACATCTGACATATCACAATTAGTATACTTTATTAATGTAAATAAGCGCGCACGCACGCACACACACACACACACACACACACACACACACACACACACACACACACACACACACACACACACACACACACACACACACACACACACACACATTCACCCCCTCCCAAGTTTTCACATCAAACTTAATATACTGTGTAGGCTTCACAAACCACTCGAAAGTGATAAAGCTTAAAAAAAAAATCATAACGTTTAAACAGCTTGAGATATGAACCTTGACCCCATGGGCAAATTACATCGTCCAACAAGACTGTTTCGTTGACATACACACGCCCCTCAGCCCAAAGGCTGAAGCACATGGTCAATCAAACACACATCCTAACCCCAAAGGGCCAGAATGCCTGGTCATACAATTGGACCCCTCTAGAGGAGTCCCCACGACTTCAATCGCATGCTGTCCCGAAATTTCTTCATCACGGCACACCGATAAATATCTAACCAATGAAGACCACATTAGTCGTTTAAACATCAACTGCACCTCCTGGCTGTTATGATGCGCATCGCCGTGGATTATGTCTCACAAGGTAAAACCCCATAATCCGCAAAGTGGTAAAACCGCATAATCCGCAAAGAAAAACCATCCATCTGCCACTGAGACGATTGTTCCCATCAATGTAAACCATTCAACCAGAAAGCACGTGGTGCGATCGGTGGGTAAATCTATTGATGTGGATTGGAGATTGGGGGAGTGCTCATCACACTCCACATATTTCAATTAATGAGAAAACGGTCCACGGAGAACTCCACAGAGCGGGATACCAAAGTCGGGTTACAATGCACAAATTGCTCATCACACACGGCAATGCATGTTTGCAAGTCCAGTGATGCAAAGAGCACGGGCAATGGACTACTGAGCAGTGGAGAAATGTGATATTGTCAGATGAATCATCCTTCACCATGTTCTCAACAAATGGACAAGTGCACATGTGATGCCAACCAAAAGAACTCTACAACCCTGAGTGCTTGGTTCCAACAGAAAAGGGTTCAGGTGGTTCTGTAATGTGGGGTGCATTTTCCTGGCATGGTTTGGGTGCAGTCAATCGTTTAGAAGGCATGGTCAATGCTAATCGCCACATAATAGTACCGAGTGATTATCTTCACCCCATCTTGCAGTATTTCTTTCCTGCTGGGAGAGGAGTCTTTCAGGATGACAACACCCTCATCCACAGAGCACATGTGGTTGCCAAATGGTTCAATAAGCATGACACTGATGTTATCCACATGTCATGGCCTTCTCAATCACCAGATCTGAGCCCAATCGAGCATTTATGGGATATTCTGGAATGACGCCTGAGACAGCGTTTTCCACCTCCTTCAAACGGGTGTGAGTTGTTGGACTTTCTCGTGGAAGAATGGTGCCGCATCCCTCTTTCAGAATTCTAGATGCTGGTGGACTCTATGCCACGGTGCATACAGGCCGTACTGGCCACACATGGTGGCCCAACGCCCTGCTAAGTGACTTGACATTGGTGTTTCCATTTTCTTTGTCCACTACCTGCATCTGTGCATATATATATATATATATATATATATATATATATATATATATATATATATATATATATATATATATATATATATATATATATGAACATATACATATGTGTGTGTGTGTGTGTGTGTTCATTATTGCATGTCGCTACACTTTTCCGATCAGGTAAATGGATATTCACATGTGGAGTCCTGTTCAGATGTCGACGATCCTTGTCCTCTGTACAGTTGCTCCAACTATATAAAGGATTGATTCGTCCTTGTATAGAGTACTGTACTCATATCTGGGGAGGTTCACCACTGCAAAACACAGGCTCTGGCACAGGAGTTGAGAACATTCAGGTCGGCTGGTTTACAAGGCTCTGCTTAGAGAGGGCAATCCAGGACATGCTCTCTTGTTTGAGGAGCCTCTCCACAGTCGCAATCAACAGAGCCATTTGGATTATATCCTATATGTGTACGTGTGTTTGTGTATTGTACATATTGTTGCGGATTTGGAAAGCTATCACACTCAACATTCAGGTACTTTAGCTCAGTTATATCGGTAAGTACGTGTTTTATAGATCGCCCTTTCCCCTAGTCTAACGGGTATTTAAATGTTCCTGCGCTACGGTTTGTTATAATGGTTGGGTTTCCCTTTTGTTTGGGGTTGCACCACCGCCAGCGCCGCCGGGTCGCCGGCGACCGCACCGCATCGCCCTCGCCTGGATTCGCACCTCCGCCTGGCCGGTTGCGGGGTTTACCACTCGATTTGGCGGGTGGGGGGAGTGTGCGGGGGGTGCATGCGCAGGAAGGCGTCGGTCTGTGAAGG
Source organism: Eptatretus burgeri (assembly GCF_056783735.1). Lineage (NCBI taxonomy): Eukaryota > Metazoa > Chordata > Myxini > Myxiniformes > Myxinidae > Eptatretus > Eptatretus burgeri. The sequence continues at coordinate 86,362,857 of NC_140970.1, read as the reverse complement.
ACACAGAGAGCTCTGAGGAGATCGACGGGTCAGTCTGTGAGATCGACGGGAGCTCTGAGGAGATTGACGAATCCTCTCAGAGAGGCAGAGCCAGACAAAGCCAGACAAAGCCAGAGCCACCCAGGAGGAGAGAAGGGAGGGAGGAAGCGAAGTGAACCGGCGGGCGCTCCTGTCGTCGTCGTGGCGTTGGTGGTCACCACTGTGACTGTTGTCTTGCTGGGCTCGTCGAGCTTGTCTTGGGGGCTCATCGAGCCGGTCCGGAGACGTCATCCTGTCCTGCCTTCGTCGTCAAGGACAGGTCCAAAGTTGGCCTTTACCTCCAGCTCACCTTCCATCCGAGCTGGGGGTATTAAGAAAGGCGATTGCCCCCATCTCTGTCTGCGTGTGCGTGTGTCTGTTTGTGTGGGCCCCCTCTAGTAAGTAACAAACTGTTAAGTGCCTGTACATTACATGATAGAACTCGGCTGTAGGCTTTTTGCTCTTGTCCTGTCCCATTCCCCCATTCATTGCATTTGTGCATTTAAAATAAATGTCCCCGTTGTTGAATGTCACCTGCTCGTTGCGTCCCTTCCTCACATTGACTGCCATGGAACGTTCGGGATATTAGCTGGCTTTTAAAGCCGATAAAATAATCTGGTCCGACGGGATCTGGCGAATTAAAACCGCTCGGCATTCGCATACGGAACGAGCCGCTTAAGCGGCTCATTTTCGTGCAGGCCCCGTTGAGGTACAAACTCTCGGTAGTCTGTCCGCACGAATAATTAGGTAAATCGATAATTTGGCGATCGACCCTGTAGCGTGGGCAGAGCATTGACAAGTTTGTGGTGTAATAAAAACACCCGTAGCTGGGTTTCGGCGTTGGTCCGGAAGCTACGACTAGATTGCGCGTTCGGTGGACGCTCCGCCTGGATTGGGCTGAAAAGGTCGTGCGCACGCCGAACGGGCGGAAATCTATAACAATATTATATACACACATGTACAGGGTGTGCCATAAAATGTAAGTAAAACAAACAAACAAAAAGATTGTGACTCGACACCAATGACAGATATGAAAGAATGTGAAATATTTTTACAATCCTTATTTCAATACTTAAACCAAGTACTCAATATGACCTCACCTCTGTTCTGTACATTTTTCCTATTATATCCGCAGCAACAGGTTACGCATCACTTTCTGAAGGTTGTCTTGCGCAACCCCCGAGATAATCGGAATAACTGCATCTTTCAGATCATCAATTGTGGTTGGTTTCAGTTGAAACACTCGCCCTTTGACTGGTCGTCCCCATAACAATAATCCAGCACTGATGAGTCATGTGATCTTTGTAGCCACAGGAATTCAGTTCCGTGACTGACAAGATGATTGGGAATATTTATTTCAGCCAAGTGAGAAATCCATTCGAGGTAGGGGACATGGCTCCATCTTGTTGAAACCACATATTTTCATTATTTCTCACCTTGTTCCACAGGTAAGTCTTCAGCATGTGAAGATAACGACCTGCAGTCACAGCTACTGCTGTTTCTGCATTAGGATCTTCAAAAAACAATAGGGACCGTAGATTCATGATGACCTCGATCCACAACAGACTGTTTTTAGGAGAGTGAAGTGATGCTTCTTCATGTTCTTGTGACTTTTCCAATTCCCAAAATCTGCAATTCTGTTTATTTATCATCGCATTAATGTAAATCTGCCTCTCGTCAGAGCAAATTATGTCATTGATCCTGATATCTTCATTTTCCAGTGCTGCAGAAAAGTGGTTGCAAAATTAATAGTCTTCCGTGATCATTTTTAATAAGTGCCTGAAAAACCTGGATTTTGCAAGGAAAAAGCCTAATGTCTTCTTTCAGTATTTGTTGCACTAATTTTTCAGCTGAGAGTCAACTTGTTGATTTCCATGGACTTCTCCCCATGCATTTACATACAGGTTCAATTGTCTTTGGAACACGAACACAAACACACCATCCTGAATAGCCCTTATTCACGTTTGGTAATGAGCCAGTAGTTTTCTTCTTTCACACCAATGCCATTGTTAGCTCACCTGGACTTTTGTCAGGTGAGCTTATGCATTAGAGCAGTGTTTGTAGGTGAGTGAATGAGTCAGTCAGTCAGTCAGTCAGTTCGAAAACACTTCAGTCATTATCGCTTGAACCAAATAAACGATTTTGATGAAACTTGGCCACAGGCTTCTTATCTGATGCCTAACAAAGGTGTATTGACCGCATCAAAATCTGCACTCATTAAGGTGGTTATGGTGAGTGGGGGTGGGGTGGTTGACACCCCCAAAATAGGTATTTGCTCCATTCTTCGAAACTACACACACGGTTTTGATGAAACTGCACCGCAATCTTCATCACCCGTGATGTACCAAAGTGTATTGACCGCATCAAAATCTGTGCTCATTAAAGGGGTCTATGGTGGGGGGAAGGGGGGTTATTGGGTGGGGGGGGGGAGACCCCCCTAGACCCAGATTTTTTTAATGCTGCATTTTTATTTTGTTTCACAAGATGTTGGGTATCTTATCTAAAATGCACTCTGCACTCTATTCAGTCACTTTGTTTCAATATACGTCAAATGTGTTATAACTAAAGACGTTTCGGTACCCCTACTGGGCTCGATATTAAATTGCCATGTTATTTTTAATTCCAGAAAAAAAAGAAATAGAAAACAGAATTCGACGCGAATGCGTCGATGAATATTCCTCCACCCACATAAGATGTCAATCCACTGTTATGTTTGTTCTTAATTCAAGGTCACATGGAAAATATGAAGCTCACTTGGAATAAATAAATAAATAAATTGAGGGGGGGAAACCACATCCTGAAGCTTACTTAGATCAGAAGCAACAGTCACTCAAACCACCTGCAGACTACCTTGGACCCTAATTATTTATTTATTTTATTTTGAAGGCTGCGGGCACGGACTGAATAGTCCTCATTGAGGCCAAGCCTTCAATAAAAGAACTGCATGAATAGAAAAGTAAGGAAAGAGAGAATAGACTAAGAGTTTTTGAGAAAGAAAAAAATCTGTTTTTTGAAAAGGGGAAGGTCATAAGTATTTGAGAAGATATGAGAAGGTAAAGAGTTCCAGAGTTTGGCAGTGGAGGGGAAGAAACAAACATCCTAACGGCCCACCCTTGAATTGACAATGGCCACACAAAAATCATGTGATGTCGTGGCTTGTCGAGTGTTCCTTGGTCTTTCTAATGGTGGAGGTACACAAGCAGCAAGTTCTTGCGAGCAGAAACCGAAGTAATATCTGTAGAAAAGAGAAAGAGAGCCCACTATGCGGCGTAATTTGAGCGGGTCGAGTTATGAGGTCACATTGGTAGAGTTGACAAGTCAAATAACTTTCTGTTCAATTCTGTCCAGGAAGTTGGTGGAGCTGGAACCTCCTCAGATGTGAGAACACTACTCTCTACAAGGACGAATCAATCCGTTATATATATAGTTGGAGCAACTGTTCAGAGGAGAAGAATCTTCGACATCTGAACAGGACTCCATATGCCAATAGGATTCCTAGGACTTATTGCAGTGAACAAACCTTAGTACATCACGGGTGATGAAGGTTGTGGTCGTTTCATCGAAATTGTCTGTGCAGTTTCGGAGAAGAGAGCAAATACCTATTTTGAGGAGTCAAACCCTCAAGTTTGGTTTAAATTCCTTCTCATTATTTTTTTTTCCTGAATTTTTTTTGTAAGGCTCACGTGGCTGTGCCTGGATGGGTTTGAGGGTTGGGGAGTAGCGGCTGAAACCCGAATCCTATCCAGGATCCTCCTAATGACTCCATCTTTGCTCTTTACTTCTTCGGGTTCCTTCTTGGTCTTCCGTTTCATTCTGTGGTTCGCAAGTTATTCACATCCCGGATGCACTCCCAGTCAGGTTGTAGAGCAAGCCACACTGTTATACAAACTATAGACCATGTTCCAGTACTCATGAATTTTTGTGTTATTCCTTTAATAATATTATTCTCTATTATTTCGTATGCAGTTTGTGGCTGTTGGTTGCATCATTTTTTGGAAGTGTTACTGTGCTGCTGATTCAGCACCCCTGTTACTAATAAGCTGGTACTCATTTTGCTGACCTAGGAAGTATGAGAGGCTGTCAAACCCACCTGGTGTTATTTCAACGGCATGGCCTCAATCTTAAGACCCGAAGATATGAAGCCAACCTCCTTAACCACGAAGCCAACACCAGGCTTTTCAATTAAAGGTCATATTACCATAAATCCTTGATCTTTTAAACACCAAATCTGATCACGTCATCTTTGCATCATAGTACGTACAGTGCATACTTTACCAAGTTTGGTCACATTCCCTTCAGTGGTTAATAAGTTATTGCGGTAACGAAAATCTGTTACGCATGCACACACGGCTAGACGGACAACCCAAAAACATAATGCCTCCGGTGAACTCCGAGGTACCGTCCCTTATCAATCAGTCCTTTATCTCACCACTCTCCGAAACAAAACTATTTTTGTCATTCCTTCAGTACAATCATTAAACACATTTACACAAGAGCTCATCCACCTCCCAATCCTCACATTATTTCCAATGACGTGGTTTTCATGTGTGGAACTTTGGTTCAAGCCAAGGATACCAAAGACAAGGAAGACGATGGCACCGGAATCTACAAGAGGGCGGGAAGCTGGTGGGCCACAGCCCGGCCCATCTGAGCACGGGTTATAGCCACGGAGGGAAAGGGGTGGACGTGGGACAGCTAGGGTGGAACATGGGATGAGAGAGCAGTGAAAATAGTTATCTCTTGAATGGGAACGGCTGAAATGACATCAGAAGTGTAATGCTCAATAAATCACTTTTCCAGCCTCACACCTCCAGCAGCATATGGCACGTAGAAGGCCTGGCGGTTGGGTCCTTTAGCGGTGGGTGCCACCATGCAGCCTTGGGGCCCGAGGCAAACACGACTGTTGAAAGGAAATCTTCTCGCCTGTGCAAAAAACAACCGCCTGCAGGCCCGGACACGCAGGGACAAGTGTTGGTCCATATGTGCCAAAATGTATACACCAAGTAGCTCGACCTTGGCCGGTTGGCCCAGAATGCTGATTAAGCTGATGAATCAGATCTCCAGCAAGGTTATCCAAGATGTGGATTTAGCTTGGCCTGCAACACTTCTGCCTCGTCACCTAGTTAATAATCTAGTTGGTTAAAATCCTAACACAACGAGCCAAAGAAATGCCTTTTGCAACAGTCCATTCTAAACTAAGCAATATGTCCCATATCTCACCAGGGTTTCTCTAATGTTATAAAACAGATCTGCTTTGTAGCTACTATATTCATTTGCAAGATCCCTATGATAAATTAGAAAGACTCGATGATGAAAACTCCTCCAGAGTACCTCGGATTTCTTTCACATCAGCCCATTGAATTTGCTTTGAGTCATGCCTGTACTTCTCTCAAATATGAGAAAATGAAGGATCATTATTACCTCCCCCACTAAAGGAGAAGGAGGTAATGTTTTCACCCCTTTCTGTCTGTTTGTTTGTTTGTGTACATGATATCTCAAAAAGTTGTGGATGGATTTGGAAGAAACTTGGTGGATGGGTTGGGCGTGTGGTAAGGAAGAATTGATTTGATTTTGGTGAAGATCCGACTTCTGATTTGGATAAGAAAATTATTTAATTTTAAAAGTGATTCTTTCCCATTGAGATATAGGGCTCAAAAATGATATATAGCATGATATTTCAAAAATGTATTGGTCCATATATGTTCTTGTGGATCAGGCATTGCATGGCGGAAGTATGCGCTCTCCCGGGTGCCCTTCTAGTTTCACTTTACATTTCTATCAAGCTCTCCAAAAGCATTATCACTTCATCAAAAATCCCCTTGAGTTATAACCATCATGGTTTTTTTATGTTTTTTTTTCCTGTATAATGCCTCTTTTTACTGAGAACTCCCACCATCTCTCCTCGGTTGGGAAGATATATCAATTACACTGCCCCCTCCCCCTTTAAAGTGCTGTTTCATAAGATTAATAAGCCTGGTATTGGCTTAACGGTTAAGGTGGCTGCTTTAAGATCTTCGGGTCTTGAGTTCTATCACGGCTCCTATCACACCGTTAGATAACAATGGGTGGGTTGACTCAGCCTGCCATCCTTCTGAGGTCGGCAAATTGAGTACAAGCTTACTGGAAAAGGGGTACTGCATCATTGAGCACAGCTGCTCTTCCAGCAATGATGCAACCTACAGCCATAGGCTGCATACAATATAAATAATAACATTATTAATAAAATAATACAAAAATTTGATAGTATAGGAGTGTGGTCTAAGGCTTGTATTAAAGTGTGGCCCAGTCTACAGCCTGGCTGGGAGTGCATCCAGGCTTGATACCAAGCCGGTATCTGCTTTCTGGAAAGATATACATTGTTTGTGTATAGTTTGACCTAAATCTCCTTTTGAGATTGACCTGAAGCCAGGCTGGGAGCAAATTTACCAAGGAGCTGAAAAGACCTGAGAGGAGACTGACATTGAACTGATCACCATGACATCACCCTGACCTGGAACTGAGCTGAGGCTTGAGTGCAACAAAGAAGCTGAAGTTGAACGACCAGCCTCGGCGGCCATCACACGAAAAATCTGTGAGCAGGAACTTGGCTGGGCAGCCACCAGTAGGAAGACCCAGCCGTGAAGCACACACAGTGAGGCGCTGGCTGAAGTTACCCCAGGGACGAGCAAATGCCTGGTTGTGGATGTGCAAGTCATGCAAAAGGGGAGAAAAGAAGCACTCAGTGAGATAGGAAGAGCAACAGTGTATCAGCAGACGAAGAACGGAATGTTTGGGCCTCGAGTTACAAGGTACCTCTTTATGAACATGAAAATAATGAAATTGTTACAATTATATGACAAACTATTATTTTAAATGCTGCTTGTTTATTGTGTCAACGTGAATATCAAAAAGAGCACTGAGAAACAGTAAAAATACAAGATACGAAGAAATACAAAAAGTCATTGTTTATTGAAATTATGACAACCAGTGATGTCGGTGCAAATCATTCCTCAAGGAAAAGGAAAAGTTAAAGCGGTTCAGTAAGACATCCTAAAATATGGCAGGGAAGAGAATTTGTAAGCTGAAGGAAATCAATGTTGTACGAGCAATCGTTGGGACGACTGGAGTGATAAAGGAACCTCTCGAGATATTTGAGATACGAGGTAATATCACAACAAACGAGTGGGCGGATAGGATGGATGAGAGGTACTGCACATTCGTCTCCAAGCTATCTAGCTTGAGTTTGAATCCTGACCCGGCTACAAACTGTCATCCTGGTGCTTCCCAGGCAAGGTGATTCATCAATGTGTGTGTGTGCTGTCCCTCGGATAAACGTTAAGCAGGTGTACCATCTGCCAGCATTCGTTGATGGACAGTAGGGAATATAATTATGGGGTTTGTGAGGCACCCATGCAAATGAATGGGAAAATGCGGAAAACTCTTTGAATTGATTCCCAAAAAACCCTTCAACTGGAGTCTAATTCCTCCCATACAAATGCATAGGCTAACCTTTTTGAAAACCCCTAAAAAAACCCTTAAAGAGGAGAATGATTTTCTCCCATACAAGCTCATGTTAATTTGAGACTATCTCAGGGCCCAAAAAAACCTCATATAAATGTATAGGCTAACCTTTTTGAAAACCCCTTAAAAAACCCCAAACAGGAGACTGATTCCCCCCATACAAATTGATAGGGAGAACTCCATCTCAAAGCACATTCAGTTAAAACAGGAGAATGATTTTCTCTCCCCCTCTGACTCTTAGTCCATGTGGTCAAAAGAAGAGATCGATCTCTGCCCCATTACTTACCCCATTCAAAGAGTCGAGTATATTCACTTAATCAGATAGATATAAAGAGAGACATCACCATTTTTTGATCACCATCGAGTAGGAATATTTATTTTATTTCTTCAATCCACCAAACCTTTAGTTTCGTAAAATGGGGAAATAAAATATTTTCAGAATACTCGTGCTGTGAAAATGAGACATACTGCCTCAAGTCATTTCCCGTGTGGACACACGCCCTTGAGATGCCAAGATTAGGTAATATCACTTCCTCAAAGTTGCTTTAAAAGTCGACTCTCACATCTGAATCCTTTATAATTTTTCTCATTTTGTTCTATTGAGAAACAACTGAAACATGAACTATTTTTCATCTGAGGAAGAGAGTCCTGAATCATCTGGAGAAGAACATTGGTAAGTTTGGGTATGCTTTCTCTGAGAATGACAGTGATGCAACTGATTATTATTAATTAAAACACTGTACGATGAAATATTATTATTTGTCTTCTCCAAGCAGCTTATCTTCATCGCTAATCGCGTCTGTGGACAACGAATTATTTGAATTACACAACGCACGGATACAGATGGACAATGTTATTCAAGAGATTTATTCCTTTCGTCTTCAATTGAAAGAAATCATTACCGACTGGGAAGCATTGTTGACACCTCCTCTAATCTTAAAAGGCCCAACTTCAAGGTGAGAAATACGCACGTGAATGTTTGTGTGTCTGTCTGTCTGTCTGTCTGTCTGTCTCTCTCTCTCTCTCTCTCTCTCTCTCTCTCTCTCTCTCTCTCTCTCTCTCTCTCTCTCTCTCTCTCTCTCTCTCTCTCTGTCTATCAATCTGCCTGTATATATGTCTCTTTGTCCATTTCTCGATCTGTCTCTGCCTGTCAATATGTCTCTTCTTGTCTCTATATCTCTCCTGAGTTTTAACACATTTTTTTGTTTTTATTTTCCAGTTTAAACACCTGTCTGGATGAACCAAGCACACAAGTTAATCGTCTGCAGGAATATGACCTGACACTCAAGACATCTGAAGCAGACTGCTTGGAAATATCATCTATTTTTACAACTGAATATTTAATATTTTCAATGTTGATTAATTATACTTGCTTTTCTTATAATTATCTGATTCTTAACTACAAGAAAAGAATCGAGATTTAAAGAAGGGGGGGGGGGTAGGTGCGCTCCCCCAACGACCCATCACCCCCTCATCCCACCCCCTCCCCTCCCCGTGTATGTGTGGGGAAGGGTGAAGAGTGGGATGAGGGAGGTGGTGGGTCAAAGGTGGGGGCGCACAGGGGGGATGAGGGGTGGGGCTTGTGTGGGTGGGGCTTGTGTGGGTGGGGCTTCTGCGGGTGGGATTTATGTGGGTGGTGCTTGTGTGGGTGGGGTTTATATGGGAGGGACTTCTGTGGATGGGGCTTGTGTGGGCAGGGTTTATGTGGAAGGGGTTTATGTGGAAGGGGTTTATGTGGGAGGGGTTTATGTGGGAGGGGTTTATGTGGATGAGGCTTCTGTGGAAGTGGTTTGTGTGGATAGATGGATGGGTAGATGTGTGGATGGGTGGAGCTTGTATGGATGGGTGGAGCTTGTGTGGATGGGTGGAGAATTTTTTAAATTAAATAAACATGTTGTGTGTGGGGAACTAATTAACTAATTAATCACTAATTATATGAATATGATGAATGTGGGTGGGGCTTGTGTGGGGTGGGGTTTATGTGGGCGGAGCTTGTGTGGGTGGAACTTGTGTGGGCGGAGTCAAAATGGGCGGAGTCAAAAAAAATTCAATTTATCTTTGTCTTTTATAATTCCTGTGAATAAAATGAACCTAAAATCTGTTCCCCTTCTAAATCATATATCTTATAAGTCCAAGGAACTGTATCTATCCCATCAACAATTTTGAAAAGTTCATTCGTCCACCGCTTTGTATAACCCTTTTCAAAATGAGATTTCCATCTATATATTCTGACTATATCACCAACTTTAAACTTAGGCTTTTTGACATTAATCTCTTTTTCATATTTTAATTTTGTAAATGTTTCTGATGGTTTCATATTCGTTGACGTGTGAATCGTGTCATTATACTTATCTACAATATCCTGAATAAAAGATGACCATTGTTGTGAACCGAGTTGTGTGAATTTTTTATATAGTCTCTCTTTTAAGGTACGATTAAAACGTTCAAAAACAACAGCTTTTCCTTCATTAAAGGTACTGTATAATGTAATACTGTTATTTTTTAGAAAATTCATAAATGTCTTGTTGTAAAACTCTCTACCCTCATCAGTCCACAATTTTTTAGGTTTTCTCTTACTTTTATTAAATATTTGTTGAAAGGCGAACATAAGAGTATTACCTGTTTTGTTTTTTTAAAGGGACAACCCACGCATATCTACTCCTCAAATCGATAACGGTTAAAGCATACTTGTATCCATTATCATTATTGAGTTCAATTAAATCAGCGGACCAGATATAATCAACTTCCTTGGAATAAACCTTCCTTCTCTGAAACTTTGTGAATATTGCTTTATGTAATTCATCAGATAATTGCTCTTCAGTCTTAATGACATCATTAGAGCCTATAAGTATTTTGAATTTCCAAGTCCAAGTTTCAATTTAGTACTGATCATCTTCTTCATGATGAACCTATCAACTTTTTGTCTCAAGGTTGGATTTTGTATCAGAGACAAATTATACAACATTTCTCTATCGGCTTCATGCTTTTCTTCCAAAGTTGTGGTATGCCCATAATCAATATCGTGTCTCATGCACACTTCATCAACCCTATTGATGGGTTTACTCCATAGTTTAGGATTGTCTGCCTCATTTAATCTTTTATCCATGTTTGTGCCTGGACCACAGAAAAATACCCTGGTAGATGTAATTCCCCTGGTATTCCAGTAGTTGTAAATTTACTTCCAGATAAAAACTTTTGAATATCTCCTCTGAGTTTGTGTTTGGAGATAAATTGACACTTTTTTGAATCACACACCGAACATATACCTTTTTGTATAACCCTGTTATTTTTACTTTTAAAATATGAGATTTTTAGTATTAGTTTTCTTTTTACATTTGAGACAATAACTCATTTATTTATGAGAAAAATTCTGACAGAGTGCTAAAACCTTTTTAGTTTCCAGCATGCACATTTGAATCTTAATTTTTAAAACATAAAGAATCCTTAGAAATGTCTTTACTCTCTCCTCCATTTATTTAAGAAAAAAATGAAAAACTTTAATTCAAGTAAATATCTTTCCCCTGAAAACGATGTCAATCGTCTTGTCGAAAATATTTCTAATAGACTTGTCAATTTTTTGTTTTCCTCCTCGGTGCGTTGAGATTCATTTATTTTCTGTAATACCCCCAATCGTTTTTTAATCTCACTGGTTTCCATATTTTTATATTTATTTATTCTCTCTTTCCTCCTTCTCTCTCTTCTCTCTTTCCTCCTTCTCTCTCTTCTCTCTCTCCTCCTTCTCTCTCTCTCTTCTCTCTTTCCTCCTTCTCTCTCTTCTCCCTCTCATCCTTCTCTCTCTCTCTTCTCCTTTTCCTCCTCTTCTCTCTCTTCTTTTGTATCAGTTTCTTCAACTCCTTCCTCATCCCTTACTATCCTTGAATCACTTACACCCAATAGAATATCATACATATATTTATTGGGATTTCTTGTTATTCCTGCATCAAAAATAAATTTTTTTACAACAGTAAACCAATAAAGTTTCTTTTGAATTTATAAAAGAGCCTAACGTTTTCTTAACTTTATAATTTTTTCATTATTTACCATTTTAATGAAATCCAAAGTTTTTGGTTTATCAACATCAGTATAAAGCCAATCTTTTATTGAAAATACCTCATTCTTATGTTGTATAACATATTTATTAAAATACCGAATACCGTTTTCTTGAAGGTATGCTTGGACACAAATGATAATTTTCTTGAAGCCTTCTTGCTGTCATTTATGTATTCGAAATATATGACACGAAACACCTCCCCATCTTCCCATAGGTAAATCATTTTGTATTTCCTTACTTATAATAAATAATCCTGTTTTTTCTGTTTTCATGTTATAAACTAGGGCAAAATCATTCCTATATTTACCCTTATTAAATTCTTTTATTTGTTTTGTACTAATCATGCTTCCACAAAACTCATTCTCCATACCAAGTGGATAATATTCTTCCTTACGAGACTGATTTAATAGTTCCAGGTCTTCTAGGTCAATTTTAAATGACCAATTATACCCTAAATCATTCATATCATACCCCCATTGTTCTATTCTCATACAAACGATACGCCCTTCTTTATAAAAAATAATTTTAATTCGAACTGTGAATTCTGTATGACCTGGAGATAATATCAACACTTCTGTATCTTTTGAATACACACCCGTTTTATTTAAGGATATATATTGTGATAAATCACTTAATCTCACCAAGTCATTCGTGCCAGTGGGGCTTGGATAATTTTTTTATTTATAAGCATTTTTCATATTAATATTTTTTGTTATACTATATTTCTGTCGTTCAGCCTGTGCCTTTGTGTAATAATTTGATAAATCAATATCCAGTTATTGGGATACACCAAAGATAGAACCATCTTTACCAACATAAGTCATTTATATTAGATTAAAAATAATGTCATAAATTTTTTTATTTTTGTTGAGATGAAATAACACATATCGACATCATTGATCACAACACTTGGAATTCAATTCTTGCACTTGGAATGTTTGATAAACACCATTCTGTAAGAATTTTATGACTTCAACAGGTGGTGGAAGACCAAAACTATCAAAATAATATTTGTCTTGACTATTAAAAATGCAAACCCAATGAGAACCTTTCCCACTATTATCTTCTAAGTTCATAATAATATTCATTGTATGTAAAGGCGCGTTTGTTAATTCATCTGTCATACAAATAACCACATTATGAGTTTTTAATTTCTTACAATATTTGACAAGTTGTAAATTTGATGTTGTATTCTTTCCAAATTCTTTAAACCACTCATCAATGCTCATTTATTTATGAGAAAGATATAATCCATTACCCCTTTTAGTTAATTTTACACCTGCTTGTGCGATAGAAGAAACCATATCTCCAACTAACAATCTCGCTTTATCAGGCAGACTTTCAAGTTCTTCAGCAAAATCTACAATTACACCACTTCCACTAATTTGTTTCTCCAACTCTTTGTTATGTCTTTCCAATTATTTTTGAGCCCGGAGTTGAGCCTTCCTTTCGTTGGCAGTTTTCACCGCTGTTGAAATACCACCTGACAATGCTCCAACCGCACTTAAACCAGCAAATAAAGGAATTAGAAATGGGAGAAATCCTCCACTCGTCTCTCTTATTGAATATTTTTTCAACATTGGTTTTGTCATTTTAATTTTAAGTGAGCCAGTATCGTTCAAGATTTTAACCTACTCTCTTGTGAGGAAAACATCAATTCTTTGTGCTCCTTCTCTCTGAATTGTATTAACGTTAATCGTACAAGGCTTTTGATTTTGAACACAAGATGATTGTTTATGAAGATTGCTTTGATAAACATATACCACAGTTGGTACTTTCCCACTCATTTATGCAACAAAAACTTATGTGAGACTAATCATAACACCATTATCTGTATCAATCTGTAATTCTGTTTCTTCCAAAAGCAAACAATATGTATCAACTTCCTCACTCTCTCCACTTTTAATGTATCGGGAAGTATCCACTCGATTCGACTTTATGGTTTCCTTTTGAGCACTCAGGTCAAACGCATAGATTGTATACAAACTTTTAAATGCTGTCATATCCAAAATAGGTTCTATATTTCCATTACTTTCACACACCTTTTGGTAAGACTTGTATGCTTCAGCAAAATCATTTTTTCCCCAATTAATTTCCAATCTATCTCGTGGATAAAATGTTCCATCGAGAGAAACACGAAGTTGTTTCACCTTTGCATTATCATTCAATGCATTATTCTTATCTGTAGCAGTATCACCATCTGGTTTTTAAAAAATGATCCACAGATATCGTGGCTTTCCTTCCAGAACACCCAAATTCCACGTGTAAGTGGTTTGATTTAGTTTAACGTTTTGACATTTTATTTTGAGGTATGATAAACTGAGTGGTTTCTTTGAGTTAAGTCTTCTGTTCAACATCTCTTCTCTTTTAAGATTATGAGTATATTCACTAATATACCAACTCATTTCATCAATTACAAATTTATTCAGGGCACCAAAAGCACTAGCAACACCAAAAAGTAATCTATTTTCATTATCATTCCTTTGCAGTTGAAATGTAATTTTAAGACCATACAGAACTTTATCATGATCACAAAATCCAAATATACCTTTACGAGGAACTGCCACAGTAAAACTATTAAATGCTTTTGTATCATCATTATACATTCCTTTCCTTTGAGTATATCCAGGGTCTGTGTTTGTTCCCATTGACATATCAGGAATAAAACCTTCGACAGCCCCCTTTCCCATTCTGTCACCGAATGAATATAGTGTAAATTTCATAATTTCAGATACAGCAGAGACATAATCAACAGCTTCAACTTCTTGTGTTCCAATGTATAAACGAACACTATCAAACATTTTCCAGAAGAAATCATTGATGAGTGTAGCGTTTGTGTTATTCCCAGCTTCAGTGAATTTAAATTTACACAACAAGAAACTTTTGGATAGATTCAAATTAGTTTGTCGATTATTTATTTCAAAACTTTTTGTACCATTTGCATTCCAGTGAGTTCCAGTTATTGCATTTAACTTAAAGTAATCTTCTTTTTTAGTGGAGTTTGAGATGATAATGGTATCATCCAAATAATAGATACTCTCAATTGCTTCCATACTTGTATTTATTTAGGAAAAAAGATGTTAAAACTTTTGAACACTGACCCAAGTATTTGAATTATTTTTTGTCGTTGCTGGGGAGACAATTGAGTTTTGCCTTTCTTAATTTCCTTTATTGCTTGTAATTTATAAGATTCCTTTTGGGCATCTTTTATACTCTTTATAGCACCCGATACATTTCCCATAGCAGAAGCAGTTAAACCAGTAAGGTCTTTATGTTTAAGAATAGTTGAACTGATACCCATTAGAGTATCAATTATCCCATCTCCTCTAAATTGATGTCCAACAACCCCTTTGTCTCTTTGGTATATAGTATCCTCTACCAAGATACATACCTTCACCCTTGTAGTATGGGCAAAGGAACATCCCATCCCCTATAATTATTTTATATTTTTCCCAACTCGTGTTTCCTCACAATAACCATCGTATTTATTTATTGGAAAACTTCACGTCGGTGAATTCTGATGGATATAACTTTCCATTAAAAGAAATCATACGATTATCTTGGTCGGTTATCCTAAAATTTACTGTGTATATGGTTTTTCGTGACACAGGGAGATAAACCAGATTTTTGGGTTCCATATTGAATTTATAACCAATTGGGGTTGAGTATGCGCTGAATGAAAATATTGTATTTGTTCTTATTCCATCATTATGAGCACCATCAATCAAATCACAGTGAATTAATACTGAATTTATTCCTGAGGATATTTGAATAACATTATCACTGTAAAACATCCCATTAGTTTCAATCTTTTTTGAGGAGAAACCCAATAACTCTCTAAATGAATTATCAATTGTGAAATCAACCTTGTAGTTATTTTTAAGTTTAATCGTTGATTTTGAAGTATGTTTTTGAATATCTATAACAATATTTTCTGGTTCATCACCCTGTTCTTTCATAAGACAAACAATTTCGGAAGATATTTGAGAAATCTCATATGCTCCGGGTGAAACTTATCATTTTGTATCCACTTCCCGGATTATAACTAATCTTGTCATTTTTCTCAGTTATATTAAATGAGGTATTATAAGTTTCCATGGACAATAAAGATGCCTCATATTCTTTTGTTGGGTCAAGTTGTAGTGGGTATGGGAATGAAGATGTGTGGTCGCTTGTTGTGAAATTAAAACGAAGGATTGTGCTTCTCATCTTATTTAATATGAGATAAAATGTCTTTATATTGGTATTTATTAATTATTTTCATGTTCATCAACTGGTCTAAAATGGCTGATACTTCATTAAAACAATTGTTATTTCCAGCCTTCTTACTACCTAACAACAATAACAGTCTATTAACTACTTGTGATGGGTCATTTGGAAGAAAACTAACACCTGAACCAAGCATACTTAAAGCCTGAATAATGTGTTTCTCCTTCTCATTCTTCCTACTTTTACCAGAAAGACTAACCCTATAATTAAGAGTGTCCAGCAGATCAATATATACTCTATCATCATTATTTTTCTTATCCAATGGTTTATCAAAATACTTTGATTCATCCCTCGCAGTTGAAGCTTGTCTTCCATCTTTTGTGAGAAGAAACATTAATCTGGGGGTTAGTTTAATAGGGGGTTGAGCAGAACTCAAGAACCTTCATTCATCATTAAATATCAATACCTTTTCTTGAACAAGATGAAATATTGCTGGTTGTTCTGTTGGAATGAGTCCCGCTTTGGTTTTTGGATCTGCTGAATATTCATTGTTTTGAAGATCATTCACAATATAATCAGGGGGTTGATTAATCTCTTCCAGTTGTTGAAATAATCCTTCATCATCATATTCTAATTCTCCTGTATGCTCTAATTCTTCCTCTGTCATTTGACTGAAATCTTTTAACATTTGAAGTTTTTTTAGGAGTATATTCTATTGTGGGAACTGTGGAAACATCTTATCTATAATTTTTTCTTGGGAAGTTTTTAAAAGTGGTTAAAAAAAATTCTCTTGTTTTCTTTCAAATGCTTCTTCACCCGTTAGTTTCTGTCTGCATTTCTTCTTTATGTCTTCCTGTTGTTTTACAACTGTTGAAACCAACTCTTGATGTTCCATAAATCTTCTTGCTCTTTCTTTTGCATCCATTTATTTATTGGAAAATATCATTTAATATCTCATCTTGTTTCACAACAATATATTTATATTTTTCAGTCGTGTGCTTCATATAATCCCCAAATTCCTTTTTACTGCATAATCTGGAACAATTATCTCTCCAAAAATTGTTTATATCTATTGAATTTAACTTGAATAAAATAAAAGTATGAGCATTGTTTCTTATGGAACGACGAGGAAGTTGAAACTATGACTGACTAAGATAAATACAATTACAAGAAGAATGTCGCCCTCTTGTGAAGTCGCTGTCCATTACCGTTTGGTTTCTCTCATTAACACAATCGTCAAAGATAACGAGGTTCTTCTTTGATTTATCCAAATCTTGGGGAGAAGGTATATCATCCGATCTTAGTATCACTAAGAATACAAGTTATCAGTTTTGATTTCTTTTTATATCTCTGTGTATCACAAAATAGTGGTATTATATCTTCAATGTTATAATCATTTAGATTGCTTTGAAGTTTAAATAAACCAATTATATGTTCTTTTTGAAGACCAGCATTAAAACCTTGTGAGAGTAGTTGATACTCAGGTTGAAAACTCGACTTTGTGAAAATTATTAAATTGTCATAATCTAAAAAGTTGGGAGTCAGGAGCATCTTTAAAGATAAGCAGGTTTTTCCACATCCTCTTGAACCGACTTTGAGACATCTTAATGAATTTGGAATATTTTTATGATTGTTAAATTTTATCTTATTTTCCCAAATGGGTAAAAAATCATTCATTTATATATTTGGAAAACAGGTTATTTAATTTATTATTGGTTATTTTAGAAACTCTTTGTTTTATCCTAAGTTCGGGTTTAATTTCAAGATAATCCATTATTTTATTTATACAATATCTTGTGTTGATATTTCCCTGAAAATGACAATCATGAATAATATATAACAACAATCCTTTGAACATTTCTCCAATGCGTTCAGTTTCTTCCCTTGTAAAGGCCCAGTCACACCTTGACGTTTTAGCCAACGTATGCAGATTTTTGAATTTTTTTTCTTAAACGCTGGCACACGTTGAATACGTTATGGGTAAGTTTTGATAACATTGAGACCACGCTGAAAAACACTGCCATACGTCGTTGTACGCTGGCTTTAAACGTTGTACTTTTCGGTTGTCCTCAAATTTTTGCATGCTTGAAATTTCACAACGTATGCCGGCGTATGACTCACACGTTCCGCTACGCTGGCCACAAGTTGTATGCATGGTCTGCGATCGTTGACAGACGTCAACACATGCTACTTGTAAGTTAATCATAAGTTGAGACACGCCGAGGTAATTAATGTTTAGCGTACCCGAAACTTATTTCTAACCTATGATTAACGTGTTGTTGGCACGTTACGCGATCGTTGCTACACGTCGACAGACGTTACTTTTAAGTTACTCATAGGCTGAAAGACGTCGGTATAATGGATCGTCCTTGTGTCAGCGTCTACGGCCACGGCCAGGACACTTATTTGCAGCATTCTTCAAACTTTTCTTCGGCATGACGAGGATGTTCAGACTTCGATGTCTAGCTTGGCTATGATTCCAATTGTCCATCGGCAGCGTCTATTTAAAATAGTCGAGTTTGAGCGTTTTAACACGTTCAGAAGAAACGCTTCAAATTTCCAAACCCCAGCGTCAAAAAACAAAGGCGAGTGACAGCAATTTAAATCGTTCATTGTAAACAATGAAAATAGTTGAGTGGTACCGTTTAAAAGTCGTTGAGTGTAAAAAAATCCAATTGTTGAGCGCAAGCGTCTACTTTCAATCGTGGAGATGCAGCCATTTAAATCGTTGAGTAGCAGCCTATGAATAGCAAACCCCACGTCACCGGCAAAGATAAACTGCCGCATGATATGGATAAGTTAGGCTATCGTTGGGCATAGTTTGTGAACGCCGGCGACACAATAATTATTCGTTGGTATACCGTATCTATAAGTTATCGAAGTGCTCTATGCACATTATTAGTTCATTGTGCATTTGTCCAACCCGTTACGAATAGACCTAAATCGTAAAAACAAGCTATAGCTCATTGTTGAAAAAGCCCCATAGAAAAATTAGCCGCGAAGAACTTCGAACAATGGTGCAAAGATGTCTCCTACCCGTGGACACGCGGACGCAAGGAGGATCCATCATAACCCACACCCTCCCCCTCACACTCACCTACTACTGCCAACATGAACAAACTACTACTAATACTGATACTGATACTGATACTGATACTGATACTGATACTGATACTGTTACTGCTGACATGGACATCGACTCAAAAAGGACTCAAAAACACTGTTGGGTTCCCCTTTTATGAACACCATTTTTATATACCAATTCCCAAAATCGCTGGGAACACGTCTTTATATGGCAGTTGTAAGTTCGAAACACGTTCATTTATTTTTTTTGTCGACCGGAAGATGTCATTGGAATACGTCTACATACGTCAATGTGTGTTGGGACTATGTAAAGAATTGGTTCAAAGCACGTCAAACATAAGTTAGAAATAAGTTTCACGTAAAAAAGAGATTACCGCGACGTGTTTCGACTTATGAGTAGCTTATAAGTAGCCTTTGTGGACGTGTGTAAGCGTCCACATATCGTGTGTAAAACTTATCCCCATCGCATGCGGAACGTGTGTCATACGCCAAGTATGTCGTAAAATTTTGAACATGTTTAAAATTTCTTGACGTACTCTACTTACTACGACGTATGATAGCGTACTTTAGCGTTCTACTCACGTATACCAAACTTACTCACACCGTATTTGACGTGCCCCAACGTTTTAGACACATTTTTCTTAGGTCGGCATACGCTGGCAAGATCGCCATGGTGTGACTGTGATGTTGACACTTCCATTTCTATGGTAGTTATGATTTGAATCGTTGTGCGTCAGCCTTTTAATAGGCTACGTCGCGACATCGTCGGCGATGCGTGCAACGCGCTATGCCTAAGTTAGACTATCGTTGGGCATAGGTTGTGTAGGCCGACAACAGGTTTAGCATTCGTTGGTATAAGTTATCTATAACACAACGAAACGTTCTGTGTCCGTTACTAATGCGTTATACATAAGACCAAGTCGCTATGAATACGTCCGAATCTTTTAAACAAAACATCAAAAGTTCAACGTAAGCCAGCGTTTTACATAAATTTTAATACGTTGCCATCGCTGGCTAAAACGTCAAGGTGTGACTGGGCCTTAAGGAAAGGTGTGTTATCACCTTCATACTTTACATTCATTTCTCCAATCAATCTTGCAAAATAATTCATTTTTGGTGTAAATATAAAAGAATTATTTTCCTTTTTATATTTTTTATTTCATTAATTCGATGATAATCAGAGAATATACATTGTTTATAGGCTTTTGACTCTGTGTTTAATCCCCCTCTTTCACACGCAGGACAATTCTCAAATTTATCATATGGAGAATCAGGGAATTCAAGAGGCTCAAAATCTAACATATTTATAAAGCAAAACTTTACTTAAACTAAAGTTCATCTTCGGTTTCATCATCAGTACTTTCACAATCATCTATAAAACTACTTTCATAACTATCGTTTGAACACAAACTCTCAGTATCATAACTGTCGTTTGAACAAAAACTCTCGGTATCATAATCACTCTCATAATCTTCAAAATCTTCAGTTGAATGTTGACTCATATTTAATTAGTAGAAAAAACATTACCATCGATATCTATATACTTTTTTCATTAACAGATTCAACTGCGACATTTTTTTCTATTAAAGGTAATTTTAAAATGATCCTTATCTCCAATTGAACGAAGTGTCATTTCACCTGATATATTAACATCCTTTATTTCATCAGGATTTATATCTTTAGGGTTGTTGAAAAAAAAAATACAAATTTCTCCTTGCATATTACAAATGGTTTTATCTTTTATTTTTAAAGCTTCATCCATAAGGTTTTTATTTTTTGACACTTTTTCTTGTTTCATTGCTTTTTCTAGTTTTGAATATATTGCCAGAAGGAGAGGAGAAACTTTTGTTAGAGATACTTTAATTGATGTTCTTCCAGGTATACTAAAAGCCCTTCCACTGAAGGAAATTGAAGAACTCATATTATTTACCATAATTGTTTTTATCCAATAGTTGTTATATTTATCTTTGTTCAATTTTACATCCTTGACCTATTTCTCAGTATCTTTTACAAATGAAGAGATTGATTGAAACTTGTCTTTTGTGTCTTGAAACATTGTATTTATTAAGTGAAAAAAGTTGGAGGATAAAATGGTTTTAAGGACAGATTCACATATAAATTAAATGAAATTTTCATCAAGAAAATTTTATTTTGAGCAAAGTTTTAATGTATAAATATGGTGAATACAATGTACTGTGATGTTTGTAATCATGAATAGAAATATTATAAAAAAACACCTTCAAACCAACAAACACACATTCAATCTTTTCAGACAAATATCTCCACTAGACCAAGAAACAAAACATTACGATAGATCTGATAATGATATTCTTAAATTTTTTTATAATAAACATCTTCAATCACACAAACACAAGAACAATGAAAAAGGGAAGCTAAATTCTCCATTGAAAACACTGATGGGGCATTTAAAGGGCATATAAAAATAAGATTGTTTCGTTTTCAAGACCCTGGACCATCTTCAATCATGCAAGCTGTTGATATGGTTAAACAAAGTATTGAAATTATAATTAAAAACACATTGAGTGAAATGAAAACTTTAAAGTTTTATATGGGAGTAAAATTGAAAATTGTAAGACAAGACGATGAAACTACTCCCTATATGAGGATAAACCCCCACTTTATGTCATCATTTCAAGATTTTGTAAGATGTGATGTTTACGATGATCTCCAGAGACAAGAACAAGATGTTGATAACACGGTAGTAGGTAGTGGATTTACTATCACAAAAATAATATTTTTAGATATACACATCTTAAAATCAGGTCCTCTTCAAGCTTCTTCTTATATTGATTTCCCAAAAGAGATAAAACTTAAGAAAGCAGTTGTTAATATTCAAAACAAAGATAATAAATGTTTTCTATGGTCTGTTCTTGCTCACTTACATCCTCCACAATCGAATCCTGAAAGGGTTAAACATTATAAGAAATACGAGAATACATTAAATGTTAAAGATTTAAAGTTTCCAATGTCATTGAGAGATATTCCTAAATTTGAGAAAATGAATAATCTATCTGTTAATGTATATGGATTAACAGATACAAACAAAGTTCAGATATTAAAAATATCAAACAACTATAAAAATGATGAAATACACATTGACCTTCTCCACTTTACTTCAGAGGACAAAATCACATTATGCTTTCATCAAAAATTTCTCAAGATTAACCAAATCACAAATATATCAGAGAAAATGTAAAACGTATCCTTGTAAGAGATGTCTCAACTCCTTTCACACAAAATAATGATTAAATCAACATTTGAAATATTGTAGTTATCATAAATCAACCATAATCAATTTACCAAAAGCAGGTTCAAACATTTCATTCAAAGATTTTAACAAATCTATAAAACATCCGTTTGTGATATATGCTGATTTTGAAAGTATCCTTGAAAAGATAGACACTGTTTCTCCAAATCCAAATAAATCATACACAAATATATACCAAAAACATGCTCCTTGTGGTTTCTGTTATTATATCAAATCAGCTGTTGGTGATGAATAAAACAAGGTAGAACTTTCTAGAGGGGGAGATGCCTCAGAGGAGTTTGTAAGATGATTGGAAAAAGATTGTATAAGACTAAGAGAAATAATGGTGAAAACCTATAAACCAATGTCAATAACAAAGGAAGAGGAAAAATAATTTAGAATGAACAATACCTGTCATATTTGTGGAGAGGAAATTGAGGAGTTTAAAGTTAGAGATCATTGTCATCTTACTGATAAATATCTAGGTCCCGCTCATTCTTGTTGTAATCTTAATTACAAGACTCCAAATTTTATTCCTGTCTTCCTTCACAACAATGCTCACTACAACACACATCTATTTATAAATGAACTTTCAAAGACACCTGGATATATTTCTGCCATTCCTAACACATATCAAAAATACATCTCATTCACAAAAATGATTTATACATCCCCCATAACCCATATCAGATTTCTTGACACATACAAGTTTATGGGAGATTCATTATCTGTGTTAGCATCAAATATTAAAAACTTCCCTTAAATCACATTTCTTAAATCACATTTCCCAAATCAAGAAGAGATTGATCTCTTATCACAAAAGGGAATATATCCATATGACTATATGGGTTCATTTGGAAGGTTTAAAGAAACACAACTTCCTTCAAGGGAGTTTCTATGATAAGTTGAATAATACTCATATTTCTGATGAATATTATACACAAGCTAAAAAGGTTTGGGAAAAGTTTAATATAAAGAATCTTGGGGAATATCATGATTTATATCTTAAAACTGATGTACTGTTATTAAGTGATGTGTTTGAAACTTTTAGAACAGTCTGTCATAATAAAAATTCTTATTGATTAGACCGCGCTCACTATTACACAGCCCCGGGTTCGGCTTGGAGTGCTATGTTAAAATGACAAAACAAAATGTGGAATTAATCAGTGATATAGATATGCTTTTAATGATAAAGAAAGCTAAAAGAGGAGGAATATCCCAAGTATGTTCCAAGAGATATGCTAAAGCAAATAACAAATATCTTCCTGATTATAATAAGAATGAGGACAACTCTTACCTGATGTATTAGGATGCTAACAATTTGTATGGGTGGGCTATGTCTCAATATTTACCTTATGGGAAACTTAAATGGGTTAAAGAAAAACATTATGAAAAAGTTTTGCTTGATATTGTTATCTCCTCACAAAAAGAATTGGATGAGGCTCAATTTGGATATTATTTTGAGGTTGATTTAAAATACCCTGAAGAACTTCAAAATAAACATAAAGACCTACCCTATGCCTCCGATAAAGAAAGTCCGAGAAAAGACTGGTTAAGTGATTACCAAGAGTCATTTAATATAAATGGTAAATCTTCAGAAAAACTACTGACTACATTAAATGATAAAGAAAGCTATGTTTTACATCAAAGGAACTTGAAACAATATTTATCTGCTGGGTTGAGAGTGAGGAAAATTCATAGGATTTTGAAATTTAAACAAAGTCCATGATTAGAGAAGTATATTTATTTTAATACAAAAAAGAGAAAAAAACGCAGAAACAAATTTTGAGAAGAACTTTTATAAATTAATGAATAATGCTGTATTTGGAAAGACTATGGAGAATATTAGGAATCGAGAAAACATAAGACTTGCTGCATCTTGGAAACAGGCTTCAAAGTAAATAAACAAACCAAGTTTTGAACGAGTAGAGGTGTTTTCAGAGAACTTTTGTGTGATTCATTTGAAAAAAGAGAGATATTAAAATGAATAAAACCATTTATATAGGAACATCAATTCCTGATTTGTCAAAGTTGTTTATGTATGACTATTACTGTAATAATTTAAAATTAAAGTATAAGGATAATGTGTCATTGTTATATATGGATACAGATAGTTTTATATTAGAAATAAAGACTGGGGACATATATGAGAATATCATCGATAATATTGATATATATATATATATATATATATATATATATATATATATATATATATATATATATATATATATATATATATATATGATACAAGTAATTATAAGAAAAATAGGATATTGTTTTCAAAAAAGAATGAAAAGGTTATTGGTAAGTTTAAAGATGAATTGGGTGGGAAGGTTATGAGTGAATCTATAAGATTGAGATCAAAGGCTTATGCTTTTACATATATTGACAATAATATTGAAAGATGTAAAAAGAAGTTAAAGGGAATAAAGAAAAAAAAAAGAAATGAAACAATAAACTTTAAACATTATTACAACTGCTTAATCTTAAAGAGGGAAGAGTATAGAAAAATGAATAAAATAAGAAGTCATAAACATCAATTACATACAGAAGAAATAAATAAGAAAGCATTAGGAGCTTTTGATGATAAAAGATATATTTTAGAGAATGGAATTAATAATCTCCCTTATGGTTATAAGTATAAGTGCTGAGGGACTACTACCGTCTTTTACTGATTTATAAATGATAGAACCAAGCAATAACCAAACCAAAGAGTGGAGATGTAATCAGCCTTGTAATTTAGATGTAATTTAAACGGGAAACATAACGAATGTGAGAAATATCAAAAAAGTCTTATTGAAGAAATAACCAGGGTAAAAGTAAATAAAACAAACAAGCAGATAAATTTAATTACAAATAAGATGGAGGATGTAAAGAAAAAAAAATTAATATCCTTGAATGGACTGAAAACTTTGATGGTTATCAATTGAACAATGGAAAAACAATTTACTACAATCTCAAAATGATATGTGGATCAGGAGGTGGTCAAACAAGAACATTGAGAGAAATTTATCATTTTATTTCTGCTCAACAAAAATACTTAAAACAAGAACTAAGTTCTAAAATAATATTTGTGAATATACTCGATGGTGATGAATGTAATCGGAAAATTAATTTATTACCTGAAGTAGAACATGATCAAATATTCATTGGTTCACTCTTTGAATGGAGTAAGTAATGGGGTAGAGATCAATCTCTTCCTTTGACCCCATGGACTAAGAGTCAGAGGGGGAGAGAAAATCATTCTCCTGTTTTAACTGAATGGGCTTTGAGATAGAGAGTTCTCCCTATTAATTTGTATGGGGGGAATCAGTCTCCTGTTTGGGGTTTTTAAAGGGGTTTTCAAAAAGGTTAGCCTATACATTTGTATGAGGTTTTTTGGGCCCTGAGACAGCCTCAAATTAACATGAGCTTGTATGGGAGAAAATCATTCTCCTGTTTCAGGTTTTTAAAGGGGTTTTCAAAAAGGTTAGCCTATACATTTGTATGAGGTTTTTTTGGGCCCTGAGACAGTCTCAAATTAAGATGAGCTTGTATGGAAGAAAATCATTCTCCTGTTTCAAGTTTTTAAAGGGGTTTTCAAAAAGGTTAGCCTATACATTTGTATGGGAGGAATTAGACTCCGGTTGAGGGGTTTTTGGGAATCAATTCAAAGAGTTTTCCCCATTTTCCCATTCATTTGCATGGGTGCCTCACAAACCCTATATATCCCCTACTATGGACGTTAAAGATCCCAAAGGCGAAGGTCCTTTGCAAAGAGTAGGTGAGCTATCGCCGGAGCCATTAAAAATCGACAAATTCATTCCCAAAACAGCAAAGGGTGTTGCATCGGTGGCACAGCCTTGTTCTCAGCTAATGATGTGAACTCATAGCCTTGTGCTGCTTACAAATGAGGAGGAAGAAGAAAACAAACGAGCTACAACTGGACGCTGTCGAGTGATCATGTGGCTATTTGTAAGAGACATGGAGTAAAAATGCCATGATGAGGAAGACCTGATAAATCTCCAATGCTTAAGCAGGAAAACATTGCAAATCCATTGGGGACATCATGGTTGGTGCAGATTCTAAATCCGATATCCCAAAATAGATTAACTATGATTAGTGGGAAAAGGAGCATTTCCTTGGTTTCTTTGACACGATGTGTGAGGTGTTTCATTGTCGTGATGTGTGAGGTGTTTCATTGTCGTGATGTGCGAGGTGTTTCATTTTCGTGATATGTGAGGTGTTTCATTGTCCTGATGTGTGGGGTGTTTCATTATCATGATGTGCGAGGTGTTTCATTGATGCACTGTGCGAGGTGTTTCATTGATGCACTGTGCGAGGTGTTTCACTGATGCACTGTGCGAGGTGTTTCACTGATGCACTGTGCGAGGTGTTTCACTGATGCACTGTGCGAGGTGTTTCACTGATGCACTGTGCGAGGTGTTTCATTGATGCACTGTGTGAGATGTTTCACTGATGCACTGTGCGAGGTGTTTCACTGATGCACTGTGTGAGGTGTTTCATTGATGCACTGTGCGAGGTGTTTCATTGATGTGCTGTGGGAGGTGTTTCATTGATGCGCTGTGTGAGGTGTTTCATTGATGAACTGTGCGAGGTGTTTCATTGATGCGCTGTGTGAGGTGTTTCATTGATACGCTCTGCGAGGTGTTTCATTGATGCACTGTGCGAGGTGTTTCATTGATGCGCTGTGCGAGGTGTTTCATTGATGCACTGTGCGAGGTGTTTCATTGTGGGCGGTGTGGAAGAAAAATAATTATATTCATGTACTCTTAATTATAATTGTTGCTGGTGCTCTATAAATTTAATTTTTATGCTGTAGTCAAAATTGGCTGTCAGTTATGTTTCCCTGTTCCCAAGAGTCATTTGACCTAAATATTGATAAAAGGAATGCCTTACTATGAAACAGGGTGACCTGGTTGATAACACTGTAACTTTTGCCATGATTATGTCATTCTCTTTCACCCAGTGGACATGTATTGCAGTTTGTGTTATTTTGCCTAATGCTTATCAGCTAACACTGTAGTTGAGTTGCCAAATGTCTCCCTCCCATTCTTTGGAATATCAAGTTGTGTATCAGAATAATTGCTTCAGGCTTTTGTTTCAGTGAAGTCCATTCGAATGTTTCAGTTAAGCATTCAATATTCTTCCTCCGTATATACGAAATTAAAGATCCTCCTTTGGTATGCTGATCCAACTTGTGGAAATTGAGTTATTTTCCACAACAATTTTGGCGACCCTGTCGGGACCTGAACCCCGGCAGGACTGGGAACAGCATCATCTGGCATAACAGCAAGCAAGTGGCCACTTAAGATGTTTGCTCTTACTTCAGATCGGATGCTACATCTCTCAGACAAACGGGTAATGTGGTACTTCATTTATAGGAGAGGTATACAAAGGAGAACCTTTAGTGATAGGCTTGAGAGGATCCTGCAGTTCGAGACCGCTTAAGCCGACGGGGCTGAACAGAGATCAGGGATCTCTTAACGGGGAGTTCGAGTCTCTGCCGTACCTTGAGCGAGTTCGGTACTCGGTACAGCAGAGGCAGAGGGAAAGGCTGTCCCCTCTGGCCAAAAGGAGGGGGTTGGAATCCCACCTCCACAAAGAGAGGGTTAATGCCCCTGCTCGCTAATAAGGTTCAAGTCCCCAAGGGGGAGAACGAATAAGTGTCATGAATGTTTGTTGAGTTACCTCTTTGGATTTCTGTTTGTTCATTGTACTCACTGGAAGTTTGCTTGCTATGAAACTGTTGCATTATATTGTGTGGAGGTGTTACGGATTCGTAAATCCTATAGTTTTGTATTCAGGAGTTACCTCTTTGGACAGATTTGTGAATGCAATGTGATTGGAAATGTTGCATTTTGTGTTGAGGACATAAGTTGAGTGTCCCAACCTGGAACTCTTGTATGTTTGTATTTATATCTGATTTGTATGCACACTGATTTTCATTGATCTGCATGTGGTACGAAGTGAGTGTTGAAATGGAGCGTGTGCGAGTCCAATAGATTTCACTGGAATAAAACGTGATCTGGTGTGTATTGTGAACTGTGAAGCTTCTGGGAATGCATGAGTATGGAAAGTGGAGAAAAGGATTGGCTGTTCGTAGTTTGGTTACTGGCTCATAATGAGACCACTTTGGCTTGGGCCCACTTCCTTGGTGCTGATAAAAACCAAGGTCACAAATCTCCCTGAACGGGCCAACACTAAACCGGAATGTCTGTGCTTTACTGGCAGGGAAGGATAAATGTGTGTTCCCTGCCTTGGATAAACGCTGAAGCAAGTTTTGGGCATAGCCAGGCTGAGGCAGACGAGGAAGTTGCCTCGTCGCTCATTTCCTGAAATATGATCTGGCCTGAGCCCTCTGGCCATCTGAGCTCCCTGGGGAGTAAACTATCAAAGCTACCTGGCAGTGCTCTGAATACTCTTATCTCCACTCCTATCACAATACCTAAATAGGACAATACCCCCTCCCCCCCCCCCCCGACAGTGACTGAACAACCCTCCTCCCAGTACACTGATCTAATGAGGCACCAGCTCGTGCACTTGGCTCTGTCATTGCGATTGAATGATGACAAAACATGTGGGGTCAGGCGTGGTGAGGGTCTAGGGTGGGTTTACCATGGGGGCTGAACTGTTTTGACACAAACAAAATTTACTGTTTGACTGTATGGATATATATATATATATATATATATATATATATATATATATATATATATATATATATATATATATATATATATATATATATTTTTTTTTTCATGATTAATGTGGTTGAAATGAACATCAACATTTTAAAATTTTGAGCATTGAATTTAGCCAAGAATAGGTTTCTGGGCATAAAAATGCATTGGCATCTGGGGGCCGCTCAAGGCCCCCAGACCCCTTGCCGTAATGGCTTTGCGCCGTTGGCATTCGCAACGCTGCGCTACACGCACCGTCACATCAACCAAGTTCACCTCTTTTCGCCTCATCGCTTTTGGACCTCTGGCTACGCCCTTGTAAGTGTTGACGTTTTATTTAAAAGCCATAGGGATTTTTGATAAATTGTGAAATAACAATTGTGAATGTGGAATATATCCCGAACGTGAAGTCCATTTGGGAGACTCGCTATCGCCGGCATTATGAGACAAAAAATAAATTGATGAAAAGTGGGAATTTGCCTCCAATAACTCAGCCCGGCAAGCTGAGGTCTTAAAAGCAGCTGTTCGCACTATGAGACAAGATGTATGGGTACTGGAACCCTCCCCCATTAAATTCATGTGCGGATTCAAAGGGGGGGGGATAATTCCCCAGATAAAAAAATGGCCCCAAAATGCGAGTGCTGTTGTCAAAAAAACCTCGTGTCTCTCAAGTGTGTGTGTGTGTGTGTGTGTGTGTGTGTGTGTGTGTGTGTGTGTGTGTGTGTGTGTTTCCTCCAGGGCGCAGTTACTGTGTTGAAATGCACATGCGTGTGAGAAATGTTTCCAAAATTTTGATTTGAATCATAACCATTGTACTTAAAATGTGATCGAAATATAGAAATGCAATTGATTTGGAATGATTTTAAAGTGATTTGATGATGTTTAGCACGTCGGTCGACTCACAGATGATACATGATCCCTCGGATGGACGTTAAACTAGGCATGCTGTCTTCATTAGTCTGTGAATGTTAAAGTTAATGAATGACATTGGTTGACGGATGTTAAAGACAAATTCCTGCCAAAACTACTGCTGGGAAGGCAATGGCAAACAACCCCAATGTAACCCTTTGATCGATTCAGGCAGGCAAAATTCATTGCATATATGAATGAAATAATGTTACCTCTTACATTGATTGATCTGTTAACCAAGTACATCAACTGGTGAAGAAAATTGGGTTAAAATCCAGACAAAGCTAGTGCTTCTGAGATGGCTAGTGTACAGACTGGCTGTCCGGTGCTGCTTGAACACACAGCCGTTGCAGGCCTTATCAAAAGAACATTCCAATCTTTTGCCTGTCAAGGTCGAGCTTTCTGTACAGGAAGTGGACAGAAAAACATATCTGTTGTCTTTATATTGGCCTCTATCTGTCAGGGTAAATTCATTAGATTAAATTGGACAATTTTATTTATTGTCACAATGATAGACCATAAAGCTGTTTAAGTGAAATTGGATAAATAATGCACTCAAAAGGTGGAGTTTTAACCTAATGGTCATCTGGAGTAGCCAATCAGGAGAAAGAGGAACCAGTTGGGAGCTAACAGTCGGTATCATGACTCGGACGCTAACAGCAGTTCAAATCTCCCATGCTTCCCCTACAACAGTGATAAACATTATTTGGGGAAAAGATGGGGAAGGTTCTACCGAGATAGCTACATGTACGGACAGAGTGTTTTGAGATGCATTTTAAATGCTATTCACCTGATGACTCAACTTTGACAAATGATTTGACAATTTTTGTACCCCTGTTTAAAAACAGAGGTTGAAATTGTATTTATTTGTTTTGATAAAGGAATGGATTTGCATTTAAAAGGTCAGAGGACATGATTAGATGGCTAGTGTATGTGTGTTGGTTATATTGCAGCATGTTGCTGTTTTGGTGAGAGAGAAGTGGATAAGATGGGCAATGCCAAAGATTTAAAATGTTGATGGAATTTTGAATAGTGATGAGAAAGATTGGTTACACGATATTTTTCCGAGATATTTCAGCTCTATTGACCATGAAAGAAATGGATGCTAATCACATTGATGGAACAATATTAGCATTTGGTATAAATAAAGTGTTTGGAGAAATTTTGTATTTCTTAACCATATTGGCAAGTTTTGTTCCCAAATGTTTCCAAATGGACGCTCTGCAGCCAAAGTGTGGTCTGCAGCTTGGCAACTCGATGTCAAGGCTGAGCGCGATGGAACTCTTACTATGGGGGAGTTTGCAGAACTAAGAGCCCGAGAAAGACTTCCAAAAGAATCACCCTGTGATGACAATGATAGTCATGCTACTTGTTAATTACTGGAATTATAACAACGTAGTTTTGAATTACCAGTGTGCTTTGACCTGTATGGTAATGATGGGATACTCTTATGGTCAATGGGACCAACAAGTGATACTCGTGATAATGTTTACATGCACCGGGTTTGTTGTCACATGCATAAACATGGGGAACAGTTAGTAACTAATGAAAGCTGTGTGCGGTAATGGAGTTAATTACTTTAAGACTCAGCTCATAAAAAAAAGAAAAGGGAACTCATTGAGAACACTGAAGGCACATTATTTTTGTGTTCACTGTATCTTTACCTCCATGACAATTCATCATGGTATTCGAAGCATCATGTTTCTTTTGGTTATAATTAATATCAACTTTTGTTTTGGAATTACAAATTGAGAAACCATTTATCATAAAAGTCTCGTCATCCTAATTTAAATGTATTGGGGTCTTCAAGTGACAGAGTATTCTCCCAATTTGTTTTTCCTAACTTCTTATTGAATGGATCGAAATTTGCGGAGTAATTAGAGTCTGTATCTTTAAACCAGTAACTTGGGACACATGTGAATGATTGCTTATATCACAGTAAGGTTATTGATAACTTGTATTGATTTATTGATATATTGTCAATCACTGCAGCTATGGACCTTGTTGATCTGTTAATTGAGGGTCAGGAAAAGTTACTGAGAATTGAATTGAGATAATATATTAAGTTGAGGTGCTTACAAAATGTTGAAAGAGGGTCTCTGTTATTAAATTCATCGACAGATTGGTCAACATTACATATTAGGAATCATAAGTTCACTGCAAGGGAAAAATCAAGATATGAGGGAAAGCAGCATGGTATTTACATAACCATAATGCAGAATGGCTGGAAGAATGGCTAGACCAACAGCAATTATGAAATCAATTAATGGAATTTGGAATTGTACCATGTACTGTAAATGCTTCCATATTTTGGTGGAAAAACAAACCAAAACGGATAAACAAGAATTATGCGGAGTACAGAAGGAATTACCATGTGAAATGAATGTTAAATCGGTCAGAGTATAAGAATTATATTATTGAAAAGAGTGCGATGATGCCACAACCCAATTAAATATTACCTGTTTTATCTGTTTTCTGATTAATTGGGCAGGTGCATAATTTTGATCAAGTGGTACTTCTTGTACATTTACTTAAGTAAGTTGAGGTATTTCTAACACTGACTTGACCATCTTACATCAGCACGGAAGTGCTAAGTTTGCTGAGAAAATAAATAAATAATGGCAGTTGCTCTGGAACTGCTTGTGAATGAAACTGTGGATTGTTTGGCACATAATAATTGCAAATGTTAAAATGGTAACTGTGCAAAATCAAATCGCTTGGGATTCGGTACTTGCTCAAAAAAAAAAGGGGAACCTGTCCTCTTGTTGGGTTTGAGTGTTGTACTTATCGCTCAGACAAATTAAAATACATTGAAGAAGGAGCTAACTTTCATAATTATTGTACAGATGATGGAATATTTTTCTTGACTAGAAGGGATTTTTGAAGGATGGTGAAAAGAATTCTTGATTGCAAATTGGAACCCTGATAAATACTGCTGCCCTTTCTACATGGAAATAGCAAATGAGATGTGTTTTTGAGTGTACATACAACTGAGATTTTTGTATATTTTAGCATGTCGTTTAGGTGCAGAAAACAAGGAAAGGAAAGGGATAAAATTTTGATATCACATGTAATGCAAGTGAAATGCTTATACAAGAACCTTTGTCAGTCTTATTGAATACATGAGCCCATGATGTTTATTGATTGGCATGTTGAATCGATGCTTAACCTTGATTTTGTTTGTTTCGGAGTGTTGAGAGCAGTTGAACTATGCAGTGTACGATTTCGTCTAATGAAGGTTTGGAAGATTGGACGATGGGGAGAACCCAGATTTGGGTGATTGGGCATTCAACACATGATCATGACACTACCCCCTTTCTGAGAAGATAAGATGAGCATGTTAAAGAAAAAGGGAAAGAAAAGAAAAACCCACTGAAGAGAAGGATGGACAAGTCAAACCACAGCAAGGCAAAGACTTAATGTTGCTGTTGCGTGGTGCCTGCCTGGAGGAATGTCCTCAACCATACTCGCAAATTGCTGCTCTCCAGATACATCGTGAACTTGCCGTGGTCGCACAATGCACAACGAAGGCCCTGAAGGTCCACACGGCGAATCATCTGCAACATGTGTTCAATGGTGCGGGTGGGACTAGTGTAGCCATCGTGGCTGCAACCAACGTGCACAGCTCGCTTGGTGAATCAAACCTGATTGCACAAACTGCTACTAGGCCCCAAACTCTGCCGGGGCTGAATCTCTGGGTCACCTCTCGAGTCCTTTTCGTCTCCTTCAACCCAGTGTCGGGACCAAGCTCGTACCTGCCAAGATCTTCCTTCTCTGCAGCTCAACGAGTGCATCGACTGTGTTTCCCGTTGGGTGCTGCTCTATCTACATCCTGATCTGCTTATCTTCTGGCCTCGGGTAGCATGTCTTTTCGACTTGTGACACCTGCTGATGAACAGGCCATGAATTAAATGGAAACACACTCACTAACCCGGCTGGGACACTATTGAGATGGTCGTCATCCAGCATTCTTCTCCTATGAGCACTCGCTGCCATTGTTGATTGAACTTATGTAACGGATATCTTTTCTCCTCTCGGAACGGGGTATGGTGATCATGTGTAATATAATTTTTCAAATTTTCCTAATATGGAAAAAAGGGGGGAATGTGGAAGCAAAATAATTATATTCATGTTCTCTCAATGATAATATACCTGGTGTTGGCTCAATGGTTAGGGTGGTTGCTTGGAATCCTCTGATCCTGAGTTCAAACCCCACTCCACTGTTGAATTCATACCAGGTGGGGTTGACTCGACCTGTCATCCTTCCGAGGTCGGCAAAATGAGTGCCAACATGCTGGTATACTGTGTCGGAGTGGCGACCCGTCCAGGATTGTGTCCAATAGCCAAGGAGACTGCTTAGGCAGCACCAACGCTCTGCATGGAGTATGGTCCTGATGGATGGATGGAATGATAATTGTTGCTGGTGCTTTATAAATTAAATTTTTATGCTATAGTCGAATTGGCTGTCAGTTATGTTTCCCTTTTCCCAAGATTCTTTTGACCTAAATATTGATAAAAGGAATGTTTTACTGTGAAACAGGGTGAACTGGATGATAACACTGCAACTTTTGCCATGATTATGTCATTCTCTTTCACCCAGTGGACACGTATTGCAGTTTGAGTTCTTTTGCCTAATACTTATCAGCTAACCCTGTAGTTGAGTTGCCAAATGTCTCCCATTCTTTGGAATGTCAAGTTGTGTATAAGAAGAATTGCTTCAGGCTTTTGTTTCAGTGAAGTCCATTTGAATGTTTCAGTCAAGCATTCAATGTTCTTCCTCCGTAGAAACGAAATTAAAGATCCTCCTTTGGTATGCTGATCCAACTTGTGGAAATCGAGTTATTTTCCATGACAACGTGCTGTGGGAGGTGTTTCGCTGATGCACTCTGCAATGTGTTTCATTGACGCCCTGTGTGAGGTGTTTCTTTGACGCAATGTGCGAAGTGTGTTGTTGATATACTGTGTGAAGTGTTTTGTTGATATACTGTGTGAAGTGTTTTGTTGATATACTGTGTGAAGTGTTTTGTTGATATACTGTGTGAAGAGTTTTGTTGATATACTGTGTGAAGAGTTTTGTTGATATTGTTGTGGTTGACCAAATTCGCAAACCACCATTCAGGTCCCTTAGGTGAGATATCTCGGTAAGTATATGTGTAGTTAGGCCCAAACCCGTTGTCTAGAGGGAATAAATGTCATTCATGAGGGCTGCGACTCTTCAGGATAGCCGTTTTTCTTTTACTATCTTTATTTTGGACCAGCCGCCATTATTACCACCACCAACCACGTCTCAACAGCCATCACACAACAACCACCAACCACAACGCGGCCATCACAACAACAACCACCAACCACAACGCCGCTTCACCACAACCGCCACGACCTTTACCGTCACAACTCGCCACCATCGCATCACCGTCATCTCGCGCCACTCGTGGGCACCGATGCTGGACTCGTGCGGGGCGCGCACCGAGCAGCGTGTTCAAAAATATCACGGAATTTCCGCAGAAAAACGGATCAAAAACGACTCACGCCCACTTTTGTTCCGTCCAATCGGTGAGCGAGGGGCGATTTGGCCCCGCCTCCAGGGCGTTGGAGGGCGGTCGCTATATGCAAATTCATGGATCAAAAAGCATTCACGCCCACTTTTCCTCGGGCCAATGGGGAGCCAGCAAGAGAGGTGAAGGGTCGGAGGCAGAGGGTCAAGGGTGAAAGAGCGAAGCCACGGGGCTTATAAAAATGACTGCGTTCGTCAGTCAAGGGGAGTAAGAGTTCAGTTGGAAGAGAGTTGAGTGTGCGGAATTCAAGAGAGTCGTCGGTGGAGCTGGAAAGAAGTGGTACTAGTCGGAGTGAAGAGGACGGAGCTGTGGAGAGGTGACGGCGGCGAAGGCGGACGAGGGGGTGCTCGCGTCGGTGCCGGGAGCGGCACAGGGAGAGGCCAGCAACGCGACCGAGGTGGAGGAGGAGACGCTCGCCGCGGGACCCGAGACAGGGTTAAATCCTCCTTTCCCCGATCATCAGCAACCCCCTCCTGTTTCCCCCCCGCGCTGAGATAGTGCGACAAAGGGGGCCCCCTTCGCACCCCCTACCAGACACTGTCCGCGAGGCCCGCGGAGTTGAGGCACCACCGCCGCTCCGCGTCTCATCATCAGACGGGTAGGCCCGACACGGTCTGGGCCCCAGGCCCGCCTACCCCCCTCATCCTGGAGGGTGGTTCTCTTTTCTTTTGCTTTGGGAATGTGTGTTGTCGGCGCCGTCTGTGAAGTAAAATTGTATAAGTGTTGCCGTGTGCCCGGTAGTCGGATAGATCTGCATTGTTGCATTTGCTTTTTGTGTAATATTGCATTGTCTTCTTCTTTTACATGTGCTTTTGGTGGAATTGTATATGTGTGCTTTCCGTTCATCGCGAAATAAATGTGCTTATTGTTGAACTGTTTTCCCGCTTCGCTTCGTCATTTCTTTCATTGAATCCCCATCTTGCTTCACGTAAAGGGTTGGTCGTGGGCTAAAACGCCCGATAATTAATCGAACCGTCGAGGCCGACGAATAACACCGCTCGGTTATCCCGATAGTACGGAACGGGTCGCTTAAGTGGCCCGTGTCCGAAGTCGACCTGCGGCGAGGTGCGATCGCCCGGTCTACCCTCCGTGTGGGTACTTAGGTAGGTCGAATTTGGCGAGCAACCCTATCCCACGCGGGGGCCGATTGGCACGATCGCGGTGAGACCGAAAGGTCCACCCGTGACTGGTTCCCGGCGTTAGTCCGAGAGGGTCACGACTGGATTGTCCGTCTGGTGGGCGACGTGCCGCGATTCGAGTTACGTGGCCGTCAGCACGCCGGCGGGCGCGAATCCGCAACACTGGTGTCAGGTCGTGCGATATAAACCCATCGCCCTCCTCACGGCACTGGTAACGGAGAACGGGAAAACGGGCTCTCCTGTCTCCAGCTAAATTCACGGGAATCGGTCCAGGGGTGAGAGGAGCGACCCCCGATTCCCCCCAAATTACGAGCGAGCTAAATTAACCCTTTAAGAGAAGCAAGATGGCGTCTCAAGGCGAGCGGGAGCCGGGGGTATTAGAAATGGATGTAGAATGTGTAGGATCCATGGCTCAGGATGAAATCCCCGTGCACGAAATGTTGATTGTACAGGAAAACGAACTCGCCCAACTGAACCCAGAGCCCGAAATGGGTGCGGCAGCGGCCGCGGTGTATGACACCTCCCCCCCCCTCTCCACCAAAACCCTTCCCCAACCCCTGCCGAAACGGCTCACCCAAGCGCACCCGACATGGCCCAGCTATTCGCCATGCTGGCGGCAATGACAGCGAAAATGGATGCAAACGCAAATGAATTTATAAACGAAATGAAAAGCATGGGCAAGCAAATGAAAAAAGAAATGAAAGAACTACGGGGTGAGACGCAGAACATGGGCCGATGCCTGCAGGCGGGCATGAAGGCCGTGAGCAGGGAACTTAAAATGGCGACTCTACGTGTCGGAACAAACGAGCTGGAAGGGGGTGCAACGGCTGACAGGCCCGCGGTGGAGGCGGGTAAGGAAAAAGTAATTCGGGAGACAAGAGACGAGGTGAAAGTAATTGCGAGGGAGAGAAAAGAACAATTAATACGGAAAGCAAGGATGAGGTACGCGGAGATCGTGAAAGAGCAAGGAGTGAAAAACAGGGAAGGACGGGAGCGACTTAAAGAGAAAGCAAGGTTGACCTACATAAAGATAAGGGAAAGACGCCAGAAAGAAGCAGAGACCAATAAACACGATGAAGACGGGGTAAGTGACGCGCACACACACACGGAGGTAGTGGAGGACAATGGGGGTGAGCTGGCGGACTGTGTAGGGACCCAGTGCGAGCACCTGGATGGCCTCCTCCAGGAACGAGGGGAGGGAGTATGCCCCCTTGAGGTGAGTCACGACCAGGTGAGTTCGGTCGTGCTTTGCGAGTTTGAGAGGAGGAGTGCTGTGGACGGGTGCACGGAAAGCGTGGGGGGTATAGAGGCCCCGGAGACCCTTGTGGGGACACGAATCCCCAGTGTGGTTGTCCCTGTGTGTGTGGTGCAAGGTGTGAGTGCGTCCCCGTGTGTGGAAGCGACCCCGTGTGTGAGTGGTGTGGTGGCGATGGTGCCGGAGTGCGTGCTTCCCGGCACGCCGTGTGTGGATGAGGCACCGTGTGTGGAAGAGGCCGTGTGTGTGAGTGAAACGGCCAGTATGAGTGAGGCACCGCGGGTGTGTGCCCCCGCGTGTGTGAGTGAGGCACGGAGTGCGAGTGAGGCACCGCGGGTGAGTGCCCCCGCACGCGTGAGTGAACGGCCGTGTGCAAGGTCGCTGTGTGCAAGGGAGACCGTGTGTGTGAGAGAGCGGTATGAGAGGGAGATGTCGGTTGGCATGCGGGAGCACGCAGCCGCGTCTCCCGGTGTGAGTTTAATGGTGTGGACTGTGTGCGTCGTAACACGCAGGTATGCGTGTGTGGAATGGAGACGGAGACGGCGACAGAGGAGAGAAAGCCGAGTAGCGGCTGTGGTCGTTTCGGGGACCGTGCCGGGTTCACCCAGCAGTGAGCACGCGGTCCGTGCTGTGCAACGCACGAGACCGCCACGTGCTCGCTTGCGAGAGTGAAGTCCCGGTCCGGAAACGCCAGCGGTGGATTTGCCGATCCCGCGGACGGACAAAGTTTAGGCAGGATAACGGATTTGGACCGGACGGGTTCTCCACGCGATCGTGTGTGTTAAGCTCCAACGGGCAAAGCACATGTGTTCGCGTGGGGAACCCCTCGAGACGTGGGGCTTGTTTTTTTTTCTGCGCACGGTGACGTCATGGCTGCACGTGGGGTTGGAATCCGGCAGGAGGGGTATCTCTGCCGGATGGCACCGTCCAAGGAGGGACGAGGAACACGTGCAGCTGCATGACGTCACGGGCAGGTGTAAAGTGCGCGAGCTCTGAGTTGCCGCGCAGGTGCTGCGCATGAAAAAAAAAAGGAAAAAACAAGCCTCACTTTCGGGTGCACAGGATTCCTGGGCAAGGGGTGGAAGACCCCCTTACCCTGGGCACAGGATGGAAACTAGTTAGGGGGAAGGGTTAGCTTAGTTAGACCGACTTCATGGGGCAGGGGTAAGTCCTCATGGAGTCCGTGGAATGGATTAGGTAGAGGGATTTAGTGAGCTTTAGGTTGGGAAATAAAAGTTATTTGGGACATTTGAGAACATGGACAGACTTGTGAATGTGTAGAGGGGACGTAGTTTAGCTACGTAGAGTTAAAAGGAACGTGCTTTAGTGTAAGGGATGACGTGGGAGCACAAGTTAGTTAGGGGAGGTAGTTAGAAGGATGGCAGAGTTCAGCGGTGAGTGTGTTGAAGAGTTGGTGAGTTGTGAGGTGAGTACATGATGAGTGAGTGAGGCCAGCGGGTCTGTGTGTGTGGAGTGAATGGGGAATGCATGGTGCGATGAGTGATTGGGGGGAGGAGTGACTCCCGCCCAAGGGACCCCGGGGTCAGTGTAGATTGAGTTAGCTGGGTTAGTCAAATTGAAAAATGGAGGTCGTTTTGCTGTTGGTGGGAAAGTAGGCTCGAGACCCATTTGGAGGGGTGCAGGAGCCCTGTTGATGGGCTTGGGAGCGTGGCTGCGAAAGGTGAGTATCGCTGAGTGGGTACCCCGGGCACCAGGCTAGTCGGCCGCGGTAGGCCATGGGCCCATGGGGGGCCGGGATAGACTAGTGGGCACGGGTGCGCCTGCTTGGTGCGGGGGCCCGGGGCGCCATTAGCTGCGTGGGCAGTGTTGTGGGCACGGGTGACCCTCGGAAAGGGGCCCGGGAGGCCGGCCTGCCACGTGTGCGTTTCAGGGGAGGTGCCATGGGGGGCACTCCCCGGTGTTAGGGAGCTGGTAGGCTCGGAGGCAGTGTAGTGCCCGGGGGTGCCATAGCGGGAGATTCGGCAGAGGGTCGTGCCTGCCAAAGGGAGCCACGTGTCCCAGCCAGGAGACCGTGTGAGGGCACGGAGAGAAAATTGGGGGGCGAGGCCCGAAATTGTGAGGACACCAACACAGGCGACGGGAATCTGGGTTGTTAGAACCAATAGTTTAAGCGAGAGGCGCTTGTTGAAAGCCCCGGGGTAGTTTAACAGTTAAATGGATAGGGTAGATTAGGAAGTGTACCCCTCCGCACCATCCATCCCCTCGCTGTCGTTGTGGGCCGCTGGACCCACTTTGGGTTAGATCGCCGAACTCTGGGGAGGCCATTCTGAGGCTTCGTTGGGCCTCGACACAGGACGTTAGCTCTCCCTTATTCCCCTCCGGGAAGGGAACGTAGGGGTTGGGAGTAGGCTAGGTGACAGGATAGGTTAGCCGAACAAGGACGATAAAGGGGGTTAAGGGACGATTTATAGTGGGGGAGTAAAAATAAAAACAACAGAAAAAAATTAAGTTGGGGCTAAATTGGGGTTTGACAAATTAAGGGAGTGGGTATGTACAGTGACAGGCAAAGGCGATAGGTGGGAGGGAGACAGGTAGGTAGGTCCGAGCCCGCCTTCCGAGTGGCCAGCACCACCGCACTCCCTCCACCAACCTCCACTGAACGGCAAAGGCTGGCCAGCTTCATCTGCTGGCTGTGTTACTGCAAGGCCTGTGCCGGCCCACTTCATCTGCCGGCTGGCTGTTTTGCTGCAAGGCCTGTGCCGGCCCACTTCATCGGCAGCTGTTGTGTTGCTGCAAGGCCTGTGCCGGCCGGATCATCTGCAGCTGTGGTACTTCAAGGCCTGTGCCGGCCAGTTCATCTGCCGGCTGTGTTTGCCTGCAGCGGCCTTCTTCTGCGGGCTGTGTTTGCCTGCACCTTTGCCATGCCATGCCCACTGCCCATGTTCACCAGCCCCGTTCAATTTTTGCTTTGCCCCCCCCTGTTCATTTCCATGTGTGCCAGGATCAGAAGGCAACAGTTTGCAAGCTGCAAGAACTGCCCTGTTGGCAGCTACAACACGGGCCTGCAGTGGCGGCCCGTGTACCGTGTTTGTGTTCATCCATCCATTCGTTGTGTTCATTGCGTGTGCCACTTGAGCTGGCACGGAGACTGCGTTTGTGCAGCCCATGCACCGTTGTGGTTCACTGCGTTCAGTTCAAAAGGGAAGGCCTTGGACTGCGTGTGAGCAGCCAGCCACGTTCCCTGTCACCTGCATTGTTTGAGCCAGAGACTGCATGCGGGCAGCCTGGCTCCTGTTAACTGCTTTCTTTTTGCAGAGTTCATTGATCCTGGGCCATGGTTTAGTGTAAAATTTGTAAGTTAAGGTTAAGATGTACTGTACATATGAGTGCGCCCCCGGCATGTATGTCTTAGCGCCGGCAATTTTATTTAAATCGTCCGTGTGAGTGAGTTTGTTTAGGTAGTTACGCAGCCCTCAGGTTATTTATTTTGGGGACACGAATACCATGAATGTCGCACCCAGGGATCCGTAGGTAAAATGTACTAGGGGAAAACTACACATGATGGCACACGAAAATTTGACGACTCGGGACGAGTCTGTAAAAAGGGAAAGGGGTAGTGTTGTGGTTACCAAATTCGCAAACCACCATTCAGGTCCCTTAGGTGAGGTATCTCGGTAAGTACATGTTTAGTTAGGCCCAAACCCGTTGTCTAGTGGGAATACATGTCATTTATGCGTGCTGCGACTCTTCAGGATAGCCGTTTTTCTTTTGCTATCTTTATTTTGGACCAACCGCCATGATTACCACCACAACCACAACATCAACCACCAACCACAACGCCGCTTCACCACAACCGCCACGACCTTCACGTCACACCTCGCAACCGTCGCATCGCCACCGTTCTTGCGCCGCCTGTGGGTACCGGTGTTGGACTCGTGCAGGGCGCGCGCCGAACAGCGTGTACAAAATCACGGATTTTGTGCTTCAAAAACGACACACGCCCACTTTTTGCCATCCAATCGGTGAGCGAGGAGCGAATTGGCCCCGCCCCCAGGGCGATCGATATATGCAAATTTATGGATCAAAAAGCCTTCACGCCCACTTTTTCTCGGGCCAATGGGGAGCGAGGTGAAAGGTCGAAGGGAGGGGGTCAAAGATGAGAGGGCGAAGCTACGGGGCTGATAAAAGGACCGTGTTCGTCAGTCCAGGAGAGTCGAGAGGCGGAGAGTAGGAGAGTCCAGAGGCGGAGAGTAGGAGAGTCCAGAGGCGGAGAGTAGGAGAGTCCAGAGGCGGAGAGTAGGAGAGTCCAGAGGCGGAGAGTAGGAGAGTAGGAGAGTCGGAAACAGAGAGTCAAGACTTCGCGGGCGGTGGAGTTGGCAAGAAGGAGCTGGTCGTCGTGTGCGTTGGAGTCGGAACGGAGGGGACGGAGCTGTTGAAAGGCAGCGACACCAGACGAGGGGGTGCTCGCGTCGGGAGCTGCACCCCAGGGAGGCCGACAGCGCGACCTGGCCGAGGTGGAGACGCTCGTCGCGGGATAATAAAAATCCTCTATACCCCGAGCATCAGCAACCCCCTCCTGTTTCCCCCCGCGCTGAGATAGTGCGACCAAGGGGGCCCCTTTCCCACCCCCTACCAGACACTGTCCGCGAGGCCCGCGGAGTTGAGGCGCCATCGCCGCTCCGCGTCTCATCACCAGACGGGTAGGCGCGACCCGGTCTCGGCCTCAGGCCCGCCTCATCCTTGAGGGTATTCTTTTCCTTGGTTTTGGGTATGTGTTGTCGGCGCCGTCTGTGAAGTAGAATTGTATAAGTGTTGCCGTGTGCTCGGTAGTCGGTATTAGCTCTGCATTGTGTTTTCGCTTTTACATTTGCTTTTTGTGTAAATTGCATTGTGTTTTTTCTATGTGCTTTTGGTGGAATTGAATGTGTGTGCTTCCCGTGTGCCGCGAATAAATGTGCTTTGTGTTGAACTGTTTCCCGCTTCGCTTCGTCATTTCTCCCATTGAATCCTCATCTTGCTTCACGTAAAGGGTTGGTAGTGGGCTGAATACGCCCGATAATTAATCGAACCGTCGAGGTCGACGATAACACCGCTCGGTTATTCTGATAGTACGGAACGGGTCGCTTAAGTGGCCCGTGTCCGAAGTCGACCTGCGGCGAGGTGCGATCGCCCGGTCTACCCTCCGCGTGGGTACTTAGGTAGGTCGAATTTGGCGAGCAACCCTATCCCACGCGGGGGCTGATTGGCTCGATCGCGGTGAGACCGAAAGGTCCACCCGTGACTGGTTCCCGGCGTTAGTCCGAGAGGGTCACGACTGGATTGTCCGTCCGGTGGGCGACGTGCCGCGATTCGAGTTACGTGGCCGTCAGCACGCCGGCGGGCGCGAAAACCGCAACAATATATATATATATATATATATATATATATATATATATATATATATATGTATATATATATATATATATATATATATATATATATATATATATATATATATATGTATGTATGTATGTATATATATATATATATATATATATATATATATATATATATATATATATATATATATATATATATATATATATATATATACAAGAGAACATATATATATATATATATATATATACACACACATATATACATAAAAATATACATGAGTACATATATATATATATATATATATATATATATATATATATATATATATATATATATATATACACACACACTACTATATGTATATGTATATATATATATATATATATATATATATATATATATATATATATATATATATATATATATATATATATGTATATATACAGTGGGGAGAACAAGTATTTGATACACTGCCAATTTTGCAGGTTCTCCCACTTACAAAGAACGTAGAGGTCTGTAATTTTTTTATCATAGGTACACTTCAACTATGAAAGACGGAATCTAAAACAAAAATCCTGAAAATCACAATGTATGATTTTTAAATAATTAATTTGCATTTTATTGCATGAAATAAGTATTTGATCACCTACCAACCAGTAAGAATTCCGGCTCTCACAGACCTGTTAGTTTCGTCTTTAAGAAGCCCTCCCATTCTCCACTCATTACCTGTATTAACTGCACCTGTTTGAACTTGTTATCTGCATAAAAGACAGCTGTCCACACTCAATCAATCAGACTCAAACCTCTCCACAATGGGCAAGACCAGAGAGCTGTCTAAGGACATCAGGGACAAAATTGTAGACTTGCACAAGGCTGGGATGGGCTACAGGACAATAGGCAAGCAGCTTGGTGAGAAGGCAACAACTGTTGGTGCAATTATTAGAAAATGGAAGAAGTTCAAGATAACAGTCAATCTCCCTCGGTCTGGGGCTCCATGCAAGATCTTACCTCGTGGAGCTTCAATGATCATGAGAAAGGTGAGGGATCAGCCCAGAACTAAACGCAGGACCTGCTCAATGACCTGAAGAGAGCTGGGACCACAGTATCAAAGAAAACCATAAGTAACACTTCGCCGTCATGGAGTAAAATCCTGCAGCGCACGCAAGGTCCCTCTGCTCAAGCCAGCGCATGTCCATGCCTGTCTGAAGTTTGCCAATGACCATCTGGATGATCCAGAGGAGGAATGGGAGAAGGTCATGTGGTCTGATGAGACCAAAATTGTGCTTTTTGGTTTAAACTCCACTCGCCGTGTTTGGAGGAAGAAGAAGGATGAGTGCAACCCCAAGAACACCATCCCAACCGTGAAGCATGGAGGTGGAAACATCATTCTTTGGGGATGCTTTTCTGCAAAGGGGACAGGACGACTGCAGCGTATTGAGGGGAGGATGGATGGGGCCATGTATCGCGAGATCTTGGCCAACAACCTCCTTCCCTCAACAAGAGCATTGAAGATGGGGCGTGGCTGGGTCTTCCAGCATGACAACGACCCGAAACACACAGCCAGAGCAACTAAGGAGTGGCTCCGTAAGAAGCATCTCAAGGTCCTGGAGTG
The DNA here is from genome assembly GCF_056783735.1 of Eptatretus burgeri. Classification (NCBI taxonomy): domain Eukaryota; kingdom Metazoa; phylum Chordata; class Myxini; order Myxiniformes; family Myxinidae; genus Eptatretus; species Eptatretus burgeri. The sequence goes on along the minus strand of NC_140970.1, from coordinate 86,318,231 downwards.
GCCTAGCCAGTCTCCAGACCTGAACCCATTAGAAAATCTTTGGAGGGAGCTGAAAGTCTGTGTTGCTCAGCGACAGCCCCGAAACCTGAAGGATCTGGAGAAGATCTGTATGGAGGAGTGGGCCAAAATCCCTGCTGCAGTCTGTGCAAACCTGGTTAAGAACTACAGGAAACTCTGATCTCTGTAATTGCAAACAAAGGTTTCTGTACCAAATATTAAGTTCTGTTTTTCTGATGTATCAAATACTTATTTCATGCAATAAAATGCAAATTAATTATTTAAAAATCATACAATGTGATTTTCAGGATTTTTGTTTTAGATTCCGTCTTTCACAGTTGAAGTGTACCTATGATAAAAATTACAGACCTCTCGGTGCTTTGTAAGTGGGAAAACCTGCAAAATCAGCAGTGTATCAAATACTTGTTCTCCCCACTGTATATATATATATATATATATATATATATATATATATATATATATATATATATATATATATATATATATATATATATATATATATATATATATATATATATATATATATATATATATATATATATATATATATATATATATATATATATGTATATATATATGTATATATATATATATGTATATATATATGTATATATATATATGTATATATATATGTATATATATATATGTTTATATATGTATATGTATATATATATATATATATATATATATATATATATATATATATATATATATATATATATATGTATATATATATATATGTATATATATATATATATATATGTATATATATGTATATATATATATATATATATATATATATATATATATATATATATATATTTATATATGTATATATATATATATATATGTATATATGTATATATATATATATATATATATATGTATATATATATATATATATATATATATATATATATGTATATATATGTATATATATATATATATATATATATATATATATATATATATATATATATATATATATATATATATATATATATATATATATATATATATATATATATATATATATATATATATATATATATATATATATATATATATATATATATATATATATATATATATGT
>NC_140970.1:86292119-86312119 GCF_056783735.1 Eptatretus burgeri | reverse complement strand
GCAGTGGGCAGAGTTACTGACTTAACCTCGCTCACTATCGTGTGCAGCCTGTTGCTGCTGGTTGCATGATTTTCTGTAAACACACCTTTGTCACTGACGCATAGCCCCCTGTTACCAGTCAGCTGGTACTCATTTTGCCGACCTCGGAAGGATGACAGGCTGTCAACCCACCTGGTATTATTTCAACGATAACACAGAAGCTCAAATTCAGGAGCCTAAACAGTAGGGTACCAGTCCACCTTTAACCTGTTGATGGCTTCATGCTTAAGGTGACTGGCTTAAGATCTTAAGATCCTGAGAAATCAAATAAACAGTAGCAAATCAAATATCCTGTCAATACCTTTTTGTAATATAGTACAGGGTGTTCCAAAACGACCTGGACAACTTCGGTTGTTAATATATTTAGAACCACAAATGGTACAACGATACCCTTTATTTTATATGATACAGAAACTCATAAAGTTTTCTTTCTTTTCAGGTGTGGTAGTTTAATGTAAAAGATAATGGTGACCCCACAGGAGTAAGATCAGTGTGTCGAATGGTTCATCAAGACGAGATCCGACACGCAAGTTCAGCATAATTTTCGTACAAGGTATGGAAGGAATCCGCCATCACAGACTAATATCAGAGATTGGTACAAGAGGTTTAAGGAGACTGGAAGTTGTCAGAAACAGAAAAGTACTGATCGACCAAGCGCAAGTGCAGCAGACGTTGAACGAGTGTGTGAATCATTTCAACAAAGTCCCAGAAAAGAAATTTGACATGCATCCAGAGAACTGGGACTACCAACCAGCATTGTACACAGGATTTTGGATAAAAGGCTGAAGCTCTATGCTTCTAAGGTGCAGATTCTGCAGGAACTCAAACCAAGTGACTCAGCATTTTCAAGGCAAACGCCTTGCGTGTGGGTCCATCGCACAAAGGATGATGAAGATTACTTGAAAAAAGGTTATGTTCACAGACAAAGCTTGCTTTCATGAATCGGGGAATAAACTGGCACAATGTGAGGATCTGCAGCTCTGAAAATCCCCATGTGGTCATTGAATATATATGCGACAGTCCAAAGGTGAAGGTGTGGTGTGGCCTTCTCCATGACCACTTGGTACGTTTGTTTTTCTTTGGTGGAGGATAAAATGACCTCAACAATTTACATGAACATGTTTGAAGGATTTGCGTTCCAACAGATTGAAGACCTGGAACCGGATATCATTTTCAACAGGACGGCGCTCCCCTTGTTGGGTCTTTGTCATTCGAGACGTCCTGAATGAAAAGTTTCCAAGTCACTGGATTGGCCGAGCCGGTTCAACCGCCTGGCCCGAATGATCACCAAACACAATCCCCCTTGATGTTTTTTCTGTGGCAGTTTGTCAAAGATGTTGTCGACAACACCAAGTTGGCAAACCTGCAGGATCTTCGTTCTCGGATCACAGCTGCATGTGCACTGGTGGACACAAACATGCTGAGACAAACATGGCAAGAACTCTTGTACCACCCTGATGTCCTGCACGTGACAAACGGAGCTCATATTGAAGCACAAAACATTATGAGTTTCCGTGTCATATAAACCAAAGGGTATCATTGTATCATTTGTGGTTCTAAATATATTAGCAACCAAAGTTGTCCGGGTCTTTTTGCAACACCCTGTATAATCAATGCACATTAAATCAACACAAATTAATCACACCCGCACCCTCTTACACCTCCACGTAAGAGCTGTGTAAAGTGCATTGCATTCGTGTTGACCATAGTGACCTCCAAGATATAATGCAAATTAGTATACAGGTGCTGCATAGTCATAGTGAGATAATGCACTTTGTTATACTGCTTCGTTCATCAAAAGAAGATCCGATAATCAGGTGTTATCAACTTTCGTTTGTTTTCCAACCACCGGTGACATTACATCATAGAAAGAGACGTGTATTACACGGGTAGGTAGTAAGAAAGAAAACAAAATAATGAGAAAAGTGAAAAAAGTCCAAACAGCAATACGATACACGTATTTTACAATTACGCGTGTCTGCATCACGATGTAAAAACCATGAACTGCAATAGAGTATTACTAAAATTTACCTAACATAAGATGATCTATCAAATGTGATTCCAATCCTCATAATGTTACAAACAGTTATTGCATTTCTTACCTCCAAGTTATTGCTTCAGCATGTAAGTTTCATTTCTCAGTTTCATGCACAATGATGAACATGAGGGAAAGGAACATTAAGGCCCTGTCACACCTTGACGATTTAGCCAGCGTATGCCTGACGTATGAAAAATTTGGCAAAAACGCTGGCACACGTCGAATACGTTATGGGTAAGTTTGTACACATTAAGAGCACGCTGGCATACGTCGTAGTACACTGGCATATGTCGTAGTATGCTGGCATACGTCGTAGTACGCTGGCATGCGTCGAATATGTTATGGGTAAGTTTGTATACGTTAAGAGCACGCTGGCATACGTCGTAGTACACTGGCATACGTCGTAGTATGCTGGCATGCATCGCAGTATGCTGGCATACGTCGTAGTACGCTGGCATACGTCGTAGTATGCTGGCATACGTCGTAGTACGCTGGAATACGTCGTAGTATGCTGGCATGCGTCGAATATGTTATGGGTAAGTTTGTATACGTTAAGAGCATGCTGGCATATGTCGTAGTACGCTGGCACATGTCAAATACGTTATGGGTAAGTTTGTATACGTTAAGAGCATGCTGGCATATGTCGTAGTATGTTGGCATACGTCGTAGTATGCTGGCATACGTCGTAGTACGCTGGCATACGTTGTAGTATGCTGGCATGCGTCGAATATGTTATGGGTAAGTTTGTATACGTTAAGAGCATGCTGGCATACGTCGTAGTACGCTGGCACACGTCGAATACGTTATGGGTAAGTTTGTATACGTTAAGAGCATGCTGGCATACGTTGTAGTATGCTGGCATACGTCGTAGTATGCTGGCACACGTCGAATACGTTATGGGTAAGTTTGTATACGTTAAGAGCATGCTGGCATACGGCGTAGTACGCTGGCATACGTCGTAGTACGCTGGCACACGTCGAATACGTTATGGGTAAGTTTGTATATGTTAAGAGCACGCTGGCATACGTCATAGTATGCTGTCTACGTCATAGTATGCTGAGCTGTTAGACAAATTTTCCATGCTTGAAATTTTTCGACGTATGCCAGTGTATGACTAACACGTTTCGCATAAGCTGGCCATAAGTTGTAGGCACGTTACGCGATCGTTGACACACGTCGACACACGTTACTTGTAAGGTACTCATAAGTCGAAACACGTCGAGGTAATGTTTAGCGTACCCGAAACTTATTTCTAACCTATGAGTAACGTGTTGAAGGCACGTTACACGATCGGTGACACACATCGACACACGTTACTTGTAAGGTACTCATAAGTCGAAACACGTCAAGGTAATGGTTAGCGTCAATGTTCCAGACTCCCTGGTTTTTTTTTTTTTCTTCGGTATGACGATGATGTTGACACTTCGATTTCTAGTGCGGTTATAATATAATATAATTAATAGGCTGCTGCTCAACGATTTAAATCATAACCGCACAAGAAATCGAAGTGTGAACATCACCGTCATACAGAAGAAAAAACAAACAAACAAAAAAAAAAACCAGGGAGTCTCGAACATTGACGCTAACCATTAACTTGACGTGTTTCGACTTATGAATAACTTACAAGTAACGTGTGTCGACGTGTGTCAACGATCGCGTAACGTGCCTACAACTTATGGCCAGCGTATGCGGAACGTGTGTCATACGCCGAATACTTCGAGAAATTTTCAACATGCTGAAAATTTGTCGACGTACTCAGCATACTACGACGTATGCCAGCATGCTCTTAACGTATACAAAACTTACCCATAACGTATTTGACGTGTGCCAGCTTGGTTCGGCAAATTTTTCATATGTCGGCATACGCTGGCTAAAACGTCAAGGTGTGACAGCGGCTTCACACTTCGATGTCTAGTGCGGTTATGATTTGAATCGTCGAGCCGCAGCCTATTAATAGCCTACGCCACGTGATCGTCGGTGATACGCTGCCACGCTATGCATAAGTTAGACTATCGTTGGACATAGGTTGTGAACGCTGACAACACGTTCAGCATTCGTTGGTATAAGTTATCTTTATGTGATTGAAACGTTCTGTGTACGTTACTAATACGTTATGCATACGTCCAACACGTTATTATATGCCCAAAACTTAAAAAAAAACATCAATAGTTCAGCGTACACCAGCGTTTTACATACATTTTGATACCTTGCCATACGCTAGCTAAAACGTCAAGGTGTGACAGCCCCTTTATGTAAAAATTATCATTACCCCCAAAACAAGAACAGAATGTACAATAAAAACAACAGAATAACATCACAGCATTACATAAAAAGGTGCTAACATATATTCTCTTCACTACGGACCAATTATCTTACTTCCGATAATTATCAGCAAGGTCATGTAATCCATCATCGCAGTCGATATAAAATCATTCTATTTCTCCAACAACCTCATCTCAGATCATCAACTCAGATTCAGACCTGGTCACTCCACCTTGGACATGCTGCTTCTACTCTCCCAACAATGGATGGAGGCCCTCAATGTCAGAAATGAGATCAGGGCTGTCGTTGCAGACATATCTCAAACTTTCTATACAGTCTGGCATCCTGCCTTGCTCTCCAAACTCTCTACCTATGGCAGCCAAGACCAACTCCACACCTGAATTAGTGACTTCCCCCACTCTCCGAGGAAATGTGTGGCTCTCACCAGAATGTTTTCATCCCTTCTCCATGTCAAGTCTGGACCACCTAAGGCAGTGAGCTTCATCAATGATCCCCTTTATATTTGCTGATGACTCCACCCTCTGCCATGACATCCCTCATCCTTCAGACAGGCAGGCAGCCATCTCTTCCCTCTGTTCAGACCTTGAAAAAAAAAATCACAAGCTGGTCAAACACTTGGAATGTCTTTTAATCATGACAATCTCTCTCTCTCTCTCTCTCTCTCTCTCTCTCTCTCTCTCTCTCTCTCTCTCTCTCTCTCTCTCTCTCTCTCTCTCTCTCTCTCTCTCTCTCTCTCTCTCTCTCTCTCTCTCTCTCTCTCTCTCTCTCTCTCTCTCTCTCTCTCTCTCTCTCTCTCTCTCTCTCTCTCTCTCTCGCTCTCGGAAAGGACTGTCTGGCAACCCACCTCCCACTCCTTTCAACTACTTTCTGAACAATCCTCGTGATTGTTAAGAAAGTAGATGGGAAGGCTTGTAAGTTTTGTCATTCAAACTCCTGGGACTCATGATCAGCCATGATTTCGAAGTTGGCCTCCAAAGCCAGTCATCGACTGGGCATCCTGCATCATATGAAGTCCTTCTTTGGCACACCTGAACTCCTGTCAACCCACAAGATCTTCATCCAAAGCATTATGGAGCACTGCTCTTCCCTCTGGTCTGGCACTACTGCCTTACACTTTTCTAAGCAAGACATCATGAAAACCAAGGCCTTGAAGACTATTTGAATCTCCTGCGATGAAGGGACTATCACTTTCCCATCAGAGACAGGTCAGTGGTCTTTCTGTCTTCTATCACCTCATTTATTTTCTTGCACCCTCTGCTCTTTCTGTGCTTTGTTCCCCAACGCCTCCAGGTTTCTGCAGGGTGCACATGGTCCACCATGAATCCCCGTCTGGTTAAACGCCCAAAATCTAGAATCACTCCTCACCTCCACCCATTCGTTCCTCTTTTCTCCCACCTGTGGAACTCACTTCCACATTTTCTTCAATCTCATTTTCCCTCCACGTCTTCAAGACAGCTGTTACCATCATAACAGATCATCCCCAATCCAAAACCATGACCTTTTCCACCCCTTTAATCTCCCACCCAACTACCCCCAAGCCCACCTCCTTCCAAATTTCCAGTCGTTCCTTCTTGAGGGTTTGCTTCTGTATCCATCTTGTCCATCCCATGAGTCCTCACATCCTTTACCTGTCCAAATCTCCCTCTATTTTCTCCTTCAACTTGGCTGTTGGTGTTTCCCCCTTTTTTTCAACTGGTCCTTTTGTTCTGTTGCATCCTGATCCATTCAGTGTTCTTGCTTTCCATGATCTTCGACTTGGTGAAAAAACAAAAACAAAAATGGACAAAGGCTCCGTCGTTATACACCCACCAATTAAATTAGTAATAAAATATAGAATTCACACTTTGTGATAGTCACAAGATGATGAGTATTGTTTACGGTCAGAAATTCAGAAATAGCAATAAATATCATCATGACTACAAACTTTGTTCAATACACAAACATAGTCTTACATTCAAGTGATTATAAAACAAGACGAATCAAAATAATGTTCACCACTTACAGCACAAAACAGGATTAACGAGAAGGGCACTCGGTAGGGCGTATACCTCCACTACGTAATGCCTGTTCCACGAGAACATATCGAGCCCAATACATTTTTGAAATATCATGCTATCCATACAGTACTATATCTTTTTTAGCCCTATCTCTCAGTGGTGAAGAATCACTTAAAAAATTAAATAATTCTCTTTTCCGGATCCAGATTTGGATCTTCACCAAATTTGAAACAATTCTCCCTTGTCACACACCCAACATGTCCACCAAGTTTTGTCCAAATCCATCCACAACCTTTTGAGATATCATGCTATACATCGTTTTTGGCCCTTTCAATGGTGAAGAATCGCTTTAAAAATTGGAGTCGTCGGATCCGGATCCGGATCTTCACTAAAATCTAATCAGTTCGTCCTTGTCACACCAACTGTCCATAAAATTTCATCCGGATCCGTTCACAACTTTTTGAGATATCCTGTACACAGACAAACAGACAAACAGACAAAGGGGTGAAAACACAACCTCCTTCACCTTCGGTGGCAGAGGTAACAAGTAAAAATAATCTCACTCAAAACACACAAAAAAACCCAAAATAGGGAAAACATTGTAATCATGAATTGCTTACAAAATCAGTCAATGACATCAAGGGGACCTGTAGTTTTGAGGGCATGACTGATTGACGGGCTCGTAAACTGATGAAAACAGCATTTATGGGATAAAAGGCTTTCAACGAGACAAAGGGTGCAAAAAAGGAGCAAGGGGGACTAAGCTTGAGGGTAAAAAAAAAATGCATATGATGAGGCTGAAACAGGGTCAAACAGGCTGCCTGGGGGGAGTGTGACATTAATTCTATGAGGGAGAGGGCACAGTGCAATGGTTGGGGAAAGCAGTAACTTCGAGAGAACTAGGGAATGGAGAAAGGACAAGATAATGAAGTGGCAAGAGGGATTGTACGCTAGGAAAGATGCGAGAGTGAAGACATTCTCGGATATAGCATTTGCTGCAGAGAAAGCGAATTGTTTGTCTGCAGTTTATCCCCTTATGGTTGTAACCCTTTCCTTCTCAACCAGCTAAATGTTGACAAAATGAATCAAGAACACACAGTTTGCTTTGGTGTTAAGATTTTGGAATAACTTTTTTTTCTCTTCTAAATGAGATGGAAGTAAAAGAAATCTTGCAGAGATTACATACGACAAGTATCAATCAATAAGCTTTATTTTGAGTTCACTTATATAAATAATTGAGGCTGCAGAGGAAAGATAAAAGGAGATTATTTAGACGTCAAGGCTCATCATCATCAGAGTAACCGTTGTCAGTCCACTGATGGACGAAAGCCTCGGCATGCCAAATGTTGCGGTACCAAGTCTTCTCATTCCAGTTTACTGTCCCACAGTGTTTATGAAGCTGATCTCTGCACTGTTTGGGCAATTCTCTTCCTTGACGACTGCTACTTTTCATTGGTGTAACTACAGTCACAGCTGTCGTTCATCTATTATCTGCTCTTCTGCTGATGTGCACTGCCCACTTATATTTCTCAAGTTTGATTGTTTTCAAGATGTCCCAAATGTTTTTTGGTCTCTAACCCATTTATTTTGTCAAGGCTCATGGAAGACTGTCAATATAATGCAATAATGTAAAATGAAGTGTGGATCAGATGTGGCCAACTGCTTCTTCCTGCACGTTTTTTTTTTCATATGATCAACTTTGGATACACCTTCCTGAATGTAGATGTGGAAATAAGATGGGAATGGTTGAAAGGACAAAAATAGATCCCAATCCCCTTCAGAAAGTCAAAATTTTTTGAAATTTTTTTATTGTACAGTTATTAGATAAAATAGTGGCAATCACTCAATTTGTCTCAAACTTAGTTAAATGTACATGGTGAAAAACAACCCTGGACATAATTTTCTTCGATCAGGAAGACTAAGTGACGCAAAACATTGAGAACGTGCTCTTTCATAAACCTCAATCGACTTTTTTTTTCTAATATAAAAAGTAGCATTAGATCTTTTTAGTATACAATGTCGAGGCTCATGGAAGAGCTAGTACACTGAATAGATCAGGACATAACAGGATACAAAAGGAACAGCAGAGAGAGAGAGAGAGAGAGAGAGAGAGAGAGAGAGAGAGAGAGAGAGAGAGAGAGAGAGAGAGAGAGAGAGAGAGAAGCGTGGGGGGGGGGGGTAGGGGGAGACACCAACAGTGGAGTTGAGGGCCAAGATAAAGTGGAGTAGAGGGACAAATTTACCTGTGGGGAAAGTGCTTTAACCTCGGTATTGCCCAGGTGAAAAAAGGAAATTGTAATACCCTCTGTAACCACCACCAGGTGGTGCAACACTGTACACATTTGCATAGAAAATTTACACCCCCCTCATCATCCCCCCCGCCCCCACATCCCTTCATGAAGCCACGACCACATAGCTGATGTTACCCCCCACACAAAGTTGTATTTGTACTCTGAGTTTGTAGTTTGTAACTTAAAAGATGTGGCCGTGCATAAAGAACAAAGATAGATAAAATAAATAAAATGGCCGTTTTTACAGCCATTTTTCCCTGCTGTGCACGGGTTAGGCTTTTTCTTGAGGCAATGTTTATATGGCCGGATGCCCTTCCTGACGCCAACCCTGGTCGCCTCTTACGACACACAGGGATATGGTACACCTATTCTAACCGGGGCATACACCGGGACCAGTACACTGGTACTCACTTCGCCGACCTCAGATGGATGACAGGCTGAGTCAACCCCCTGGTGTTAATTCAGCAGCCAACGGGGTTTGAACTCAGGACCCTGGGATCCCAAGCTGCCACCCTAACCACTAAGCCAACACCAGGCATAAAGAACAAAGATAAATAGATAGAGAGAAAGAGAGAAAGAGAGAAAGAGAGAAAGAGAGAAAGAGAGAATGAGAGAATGTGAAAGGAGAAAAAGAGAGAGAGAAAGAGAGAAAGAGAGAAAGAGAGAAAGAGAGAAAGAGAGAAAGAGAGAAAGAGAGAAAGAGAGAAAGAGAGAAAGAGAGAAAGAGAGAAAGAGAGAAAGAGAGAAAGAGAGAAAGAGAGAAAGAGAGAAAGAGAGAAAGAGAGAAAGAGAGAAAGAGAGAAAGAGAGAAAGAGAGAAAGAGAGAAAGAGAGAAAGAGAGAAAGAGAGAAAGAGAGAAAGAGAGAAAGAGAGAAAGAGAGAAAGAGAGAAAGAGAGAAAGAGAGAAAGAGAGAAAGAGAGAAAGAGAGAAAGAGAGAAAGAGAGAAAGAGAGAAAGAGAGAAAGAGAGAAAGAGAGAAAGAGAGAAAGAGAGAAAGAGAGAAAGAGAGAAAGAGAGAAAGAGAGAAAGAGAGAAAGAGAGAAAGAGAGAAAGAGAGAAAGAGAGAGAGAGAGAGAGAGAGAGAGAGAGAGAGAGAGAGAGAGAGAGAGAGAGAGAGAGAGAGAGAGAGAGAGAGAGAGAGAGAGAGAGAGACACGTAGAGAGAGAGAGAGAGAGAGAGAGAGAGAGAGAGAGAGATATATATATATATATATATATATATATATATATATATATATATATATGAAGTTGTCACTGTTTGGAGGACGGTACAACACACAGACAAACAATATGTGGGAGTGGAGGAGAAGTCACAGCCAAAGGTACTCCTGGAGGTTGTGAGTTGTCAGATCAGTACAACGGCAGTGAGAAATTGAGTTATTGATGTGAAGTGCAACTCCGCTTCTGGGACAATATTCAGGGAGAGACACTAAGGAGTCACAGATGTTGGACATCCTGCGGGAGAATTATTGTTTGAATTGCGATGCTGTGTTACATCAAGCCAAAAACGCAAAGTTATTGCAACTTTCTCTGCGGCTGATATGGTGCCCCTGAATGTTCCATTTTTCCTTGCTCTATCCACAGACTGACATGCTCTATTCGTTCATTAAAGAGTGTGTTGCCGAACACCTTGTTCCTGCTGCCATAGAATAATATAAATGGTACCATTGGAAAGCTAATAATTGATTTATGTGGTTGGAAAGCTGATAGTCATTTTACTTGGAACAAAAATTCATGTCTGTTTCATCATTGTAAAAGCCCAGTCTTTCCAGGATTGAAGAAGACGAAGAGGGAATGTGAGCTGTGAGCTGAATGCAGCCACACATTCCCAGAGGGAACAAGTATTTACAAGCATGTATAACTATGAGTTCCCTTATTTTCAAGAACAAGTGCCACTAGCAAGTTGTTGAATGCTCTTTGAGCCAGTCTTCTCTTCAACCAGAGATTTAGCCATAACCTCTTCTTTCTCCTGGCATGCCATCGGCGAAGTACAAGCACTTGTGCGAAAGCAGCAGTGCTCAGAGCTTTCACCTTTCTCATCCTCTGCCTGTATTTCTTCTTCATCGACATTTTGTTTTCCAACAATCATGTCATCGACAGTCGCATGGTGTGCGGCAATCTATGACAAAACGAGATTGTATAACTTTCATCGCCGATGGTCTTGTTACAGTGTGTTGTCGAGCCTCGCCCAGTGTGCGGTGGGCTTAACAAACAAGAAAACGAACAATCGTGCAAAGAAACATAAATACCGTATTATGAATTAAACATGTTCAAGAGATTTTAAGCTCGTAAAAAGCTATTGTGCAACCTGCAGGTAATGTATCAACTTCTCTGATCGTGAAATTGGATATCTTCACTCGACATCCAAATAAAAAAAACCAATGTCACCCCCAGGGTGACCAGTATCTTGCTAAAATGTGAACATGAGTGACTTATTTATTCGATTAAAGTTACTCAAAAAATAAGGGTTTCGTCGACCTTGATGCTTGACCTTTTTGTGACCTTGACCTTTGACCTTGACCTTTATATTTTCGTACGGTTAATGGTATCTCTCCAGGACCGTTGTACATGAAATATCAAGAGATTTTGATGAGAACTGAGGAAATAAAATTTTCATGAAAATTCCGTTTTTTCGTCATGACATCATCAAATGACATCATAGCATCAAACTTTTGACAGATCTGGAAAGCACTTATCAAGCGCTTTCATATGAGATATTACTCGATATGGTATCTAAGATTTCAAAATTTGACCTTGGGGTCAAAAACTTTCGACCTCCAGCGCTAACCATGAAGGTGAAGGCCGATTGCCACCAAAAATTAATCAGCTGAGCGTGAGACCATGAACTATATTCCCATGAAGTCTGAAGACGATCCGATCAAAATTACTCAAAAAATAAGAGTTTCGTCGACTCCCCTGATTTGCGACAAAGTGACTTTGACCTTTGACCTTGAAAATTTGATGCACTGAAAGGGACCTCTATAGGCCTCTGATATGCAAAGTTACAAAAATTTCCAATGATAACTGTGCTCTGCGGAGTGATCGATACGTGATTACAGACAAACCCAAAAAATAAAATAAACCAATGTCACCCGCAGGGTGACCCGTATCTTGCCAAAAGGTGACCACGTGTGACTTCTTTAAGGTCACACTGAGGTGAACAGAGCTGCTATCCACCAGGAGCGACTCCTTGAGGAATATCTGCCTACGAGAGATTCCGATGAGAATCGTTCTACAGAGTAACCATGAAACATATGTGCTTGCCTCATAACGTCACCAAATGATGTCATAATGTCTCAAGCTTGACATATCTAGAAAGCACTCATCGAGGTGTTCAATTTGAGGTGCTACACAATATGGTTCCTAAAACTTGAAAATTTGACCTTGGGGTCAAATATGTTTGACCTCAGGCGCTAATCATGAAGGTCAAGGCCAATCGCTACCAAAAACTAATCAGCTGAGCGCCAGACCATATACTACATTCCCATAAAGTTTGGAGACGATTCGATTAAAATTACTCAAAAAATAAGGGTTTCGTCGACTCCCCTGATTTGCAACAAAGTGACCTTGACCTTTGACCTTGACCTTCAAAATTGTATGCGCTGAAAGAGACCTCTATAGTCCTCTGATTTGCGAAGTTACAAAAATTTCCAATGATAACTGTGCTCTGCAGAGTGATTTATACGTGATTACAGACAAAAAAAAAAAAAACATATGAAGGTCAAGGCCAATCACCACCAAAAATTAATCAGCTGAGCGCCAGACCATGAACTATATTCCCATGAAGTTTGAAGACGATCCGATCAAAATTACTCAAAAAATAAGGGTTTCGTCGACTCCCCTGATTTGCGACAAAGTGACCTTGACCTTCAAAATATTGTGCGCTGAAAGGGACCTCTTTAGGCCTCTGATATGCGAAGTTACAAAAATTTCCAATGATAACTGTGCTCTGCAGAATTTTTTATACGTGATTACAGACAAACAAACAAAAAAAACAAACAAACAAAAAACAAACAAACAAAAAAAAAACATACAAGCTGACTAACATATCTTGCAAATATTTCGTTTTGGCAAGATAATAAATTTGCTGTTTTATTCGACAGTGATCTCAGGCTTAAAGTGGAGCGCGTTCACCATTCACAAAACAAGATGTGAAGGTGAGGGTATGATTTTTGTACCTTGAAGTAAGGAACATTACCACGGCCAGGAGGTAACTGCTGCCAGGGTGACGGCACCATGGGGTCCAAAGAGAAGCGATACACCGGCTCATCGAAATTTTCTCCCAGAAACTGACTGATGTACACATTCCGCAGGAGGCCTGGAGGTTGCATACAAAATAACATTAAGGGCAAGGCTTATCATTAACCTCACGCAGTCTTCTGGTTGAACAAATTGCGCACACTTACAGAGCGATCATTAAACAGCTAGCCAGTCGCTGTCATCAATAATTTTTCCAATGCTAGTTGTCAAACACAGTCAATTCCAGGGTACGCAAGTTTGCTTTCTCAACGATCCCGATTGCACGTGTGAACTTCTTTATCGAAGGCTTGCAGAAAAGCATGATGTGATAATTACAGCAAAGATCGAGTCCGAGCATCAAATTGGCAGGATAGCCACGAGGTATGTGCATTTGCCTTTGAGCTGTAACCTGGGTTCAAATGTCAACCCAGATAAAAACTGTCACCCTTGTGTTTCAAATGCAGGGAGAAGGAGGAATCTATGTGTGTGCCATCCGTCAGATGGACGTGAAACTTGAAATCCCACTGTTAGCATTAGTGAGTGGTCGTTAAAGATCCTCCGGTGTTTATTGCTAAGAGAAGAACTATCGCCGGCACCCTGAACAAATTTCAAATTCCTGCCTGAATGTGCAGGGGCATTGCATCAGTGGCACAGCGGCTCCACAGTAACAATTCATCTATATAGTAGGCTTAATTTATAATTGAATCCCAGTTCTATAAGAAAAGAACCACCACCACCACAACCTGGAAGGAGGAAGGACAAAGATTACTGTTGTTCACACCAATAATGTTTTATGAAGGATCCAGTGAGACAGATTGTGGCATATTCAGACATTGATCCAAATGTCCAAAGTTTGACAAGGTAGGGGTGAATGTGATTCTTAGATACAATTATGTAAAGGTTGTATAACAAATGATTTCATGTCTGGAGCAATCAAAACTTTAAAAAATAAAAACCTTTGTACTCAAACTAAACGTGACGAAAACAACAGGAAACAAAAGAACATTAAATTCATGAATTAGAGTTCTCCATATTGTCAAAATGTTTGCTGAAAATTTGATGAAAAAAGCCAAAATGATAAAAACACTACGGCCTGGGCACGCGCACGCGCGCACGCATGCGCGCTTGCGCGCGCGCGCGCACACACACACACACACACACACACACACACACACACACACACACACACACGACTGGTGGAAGCGGGGTGCCATGTCCGAACAGGCAGGGGTGTCCCAAAGATGGGATGCTAGCCGGGTGCAACCAACATCGTCACCACTTTGGGGACAGAGGGATAAACGGACCACGCATAAGGAGACAGCTTTATACATGAATCGTGGTAAGTTGCTGGGAAGAAGATGGATGCTTTAGGACTAAGAAGGCTCCATTCAGTCTGAGAGACTCTCAAGTGGAGATGACGACCGGTGGTGGTGGTACGTACACATGCACACATACATGAATCGTGATTATACTTCCACATTCATGCACGGTTGTGATTGTACATGCACATGAATTGTCATTATACATATGTGATCATGCACGCACGCACACACGCGCACACACACACACACACCATTTCATTGGGACCATACACTGCACAGAGTATTGGTGCTACTGAAGCAGTCTCCTGGCAATTGGGAAATATATATATATATATATATATATATATATATATATATATATATATATATATGCAATAATAATCAGTATGTTATCGGTCCAGATGCAGGTTAAGGTCAAGATGTAGATATCATCCGTTTGTCTGCCTGTCTGTCTGTCTGTGAGCAGCACTTTTCATCAATGTGTAATCATTTATAATCATTGTATATGTATGTGTGTGTATGTATATCTGTATATAAATATATATATATATATATATATATATATATATATATATATATATATATATATATATATATATATATATATATATATATATATATATATATCTTTTTCTTCTTCTTCTTTCGGCTGCTCCCTTTCGGGGTCGCCACAGCGGATCATCCGTATGATCCGCATTGTGAATTGGCACATGTTTTACACCGGATGCCCTTCCTGACGCAATCCTGGTCGCCTCTTACGACACAGTGATATGGTACACCTATTTTAACCGGGGTATACACCAGCCCAGTATACTGGTACTCATTTCGCCGACCTCGGAAGGATGACAGGCTGAGTCAACCCCCTGGTGTATTAATTCAGTGGCCCAACGGGCCTTGAACTCAGGACCTTTTGGATCCCAAGCCACTGCCCTAACCACTGCGCCAACACCAGGTATATATATATATATATATATATATATATATATATATATATATATATATATATATATATATATATATATATATATATATATATATATATATATATATATATATATATATATATATATATATACATATACATATATATACCGTGGGAGCTGCTGTATGCAGATGATCTGGTGTTGATTGCAGAGAGTATGGATGGACTGAAGGAGAAGATGAACAAGTGGAAGGAATGTATGGAGGCAAAAGGTTTGAAGGTGAATATCAGAAAGACGAAGGTGATGGCAAGTGGTAAAGCATGTGGTGAGGTGGAAAGGACTGGGAAGTGGCCGTGTGCTGTGTGCAGGAAGGGTGTCGGAGTGAACTCCATTCAGTGTACAATGTGTGCTGAATGGGTTCATCGAAAATGTAGTGGGGTGAGAGGGTCATTAACCAGTGTGGCAGCTACATTCAAGTGTAAGGTGTGCGTCGAGGGAGCAGCAGATGAATGAATTGTTGAGTTGGATCTTGGAGATGGTGTGAAGCTGGAAGGGGTGAAAACATTTTGCTATCTCGGAGACATGCTGAATGGAGAAGGTGGATCAGACTCTTCGACGGTTGCTAGAGTGAGATGTGCATGGAAGAAGTTTCGGGAACTGAGTGGCGTGCTGACGAAGAGGGGAGTGTCGTTGAAGCTGAAGGGAAAGGTGTATGCTACATGTGTGAGGAGTACGATGATTTATGGGAGTGAGACATGGGTACTGAACATGGAGCAGCAACAAAGGCTGGAAAGGGTGGAAATGCGAATGGTTCGGTGGATGTGTGGAGTATCGTTGAGAGAGAGGAAGACAAATGATGACTTGCGGAAGATGATGGGAATAGAGTCTGTGATGGAGGTTGTGAAGAGAAACAGGTTGAGATGGTTGGGTCATGTGTTGAGGAAGGATGAAAGTGACTGGGTGAGAGGAGTGTTGGAAATGAGTGTAGTCGGAAGTAGAGGACGGGGAAGACCGAGAAAAACTTGGCTAAATGTGGTGGAAGAGGAAATGTGGGCAAGGGGATTAAGAAGGGGAGATGCAGAAAATAGGGTAAAGTGGAGAAGATTGTCATGGGGCCCGCAAGGCTAACCCCTGCTTTAGCGGGGAAAATGGCCTTTAAATACTTGTGTGTGTGTGTGTGTGTGTGTGTGTGTGTGTGTGTGTGTGATATATATATATATATATATATATATATATATATATATATATATATATATATATATATATATATATATATATATATATATATATATATAGTAATTCGTTGACTTACTACCTATGCGACTTATGACTGATCGACTTTATGACCACGCCCGCGACCACGATATGTACTGTATGTCTGGCCATGACTGCTCCACGTCTGGCAGCACGAGTGTTGCCCAACTGGGTGTACAACAGTTTTCGCCCCAGCGCCTGCCAGTGCTGACGTGTTAGGCCTAAGTCACATTTGCTATACGGCGAGGATACGGCGGCCGTACGCCCTCTGAATTGACAGAAACGTGCGGCGGCCGCAGAGTTTGAGGTGGCCTCAGGGTGGCCCTACGCCATTTGGCCATATTTTACAGGCCGTAGGGGTCGCCGTGGAATTATAGCGCGGAGTTATAACTTTTTTCATTTCTACGTTGGCCGTAGCAATTTGACAAGCCGAAACAAAAGAACTGGTAAAAAAAAAGAACCCACTCGTTACCGTCCGTCTGTCCGCATGTTCGCCTTAGGGCCCCCTTGCGGTCCCCCTGCGGTCACCTTGCGGGCACCTTGAAAATTCTATGGCCGCTGCAGGAACGCCCTAAGGTCACCGTGCGACATCAAATCAAAGACCGTACGGCACCCCCACGTTTTCGGTCTCCTCAATTTCTAAATACCCGTGCGGCTCCCCGAAAAATAAAAACATATGTGACTGCTACATTGTGTGACCATGGAAATACTGCGGCCGCCCTATAATTGCTAGTGGCCTTAGATTTTGGAGACCCCACGGCCGCCGTGGCAAACTTAGGCCTTAGCGTGGTCTCGGTATAGCGCAGTTTTCTGTATCCATTTGTCTTAAAAATTTTACTTCAAATCCCGAAGATGTCTACCAAGAGGAAATTATCTTTGTCTACTCCTCAACCTGCCAAGAAGGAAAGAAAGGCCATTGATCTCAAGACAAAAATGCAGGTGATCAAACAGTATGAAGGAGGAAAGAAAGCGAATGCGATCGCACGTGATCTTAAGTTATCACAGTCTACTGTGTCAACGATTTTGAAAGATAAAGAAAGGATTCGTGAAGCTGTGAAAGGTTCTGCACCCATGCGATCGACAGTTATAATGACACAACGGACCGGGCCCATCCACGAAATGGAGAAATTACTGCATGTTTGGATGGAAGATCAGATCCAAAAACGGACAGCTTTAAGCCTTTTTACTGTGCAGACGAAGGCTAGAAGTCTATTTCAGACTTTGAAAGAGTGTGCCGGAGAAGACGACAAGAATTTTTAGCAAGTACTGGCTGGTTCAAAAGATTCAAGAAAAGATTCCAAATCAATAATGTTCGAGTGAATGGAGATCGTGAAATTTACAAGGAGAAAAACAAACAAACAATTCAGACAAAGCTCACCATGTTTATGAAAAAACAACTCCTCCGGCTACCTCGAGCGCTGCCACAGCTGATAACATCGACGATCCACAGCCAAGCACGAGTGACCAATAACATGTTTTGTATTTTTTTAATTTAGTACGTTTTGTAACGACTGTAAAATGTTTTCTATTTTTTGTATTTTTGTATGTTTTTGCAAGTATTAAACCAATTGTACTGTCGTATGCAGTGTTTGACTTAAACCTGACGGACGTAAAAACGTTATACAGTAACACTAAAAATGGTTTTTATAACCATGGTTATAACAATAATGAACAAAGAAAATGTTAATAAAATACGACTTAGAGATGATGATTATATCATAACACAGTATAATATACAAACGGTAATTTTTGCATAGGCCGATACACTATAAATAAAGGTAAAAATAAAGGTTGGCCGACTTACGACCAAATCGATTTACGACTGGTCGGTCGTAACCGATCGCGGTCGTAAGTCGACGACTTACTGTATGTATGTATGTATATATATATATATATATATATATATATATATATATATATATATATATATATATATATATATATATATATATACATATTGTTGAAGATTCGCGCCCGTTCGGCGTGCGGACGACTGCCGCGCGCCCACCGAACGAGCAATCCAGTCGTAGCTTCCGGGTCAACGCCGAAATCCAGCTATGGGTGTTTTTAACACCATAAACCAGCCAACTCTTCTGTCCACGCGCGACAGGGTCAATCGCCAAATTATCGATATACCTAACTATTCGTGTGGACAGAAATGCCGGGAGTTTATTCCTCAACGGGACCTGTACGAAAACGAGCCGCTTAAGCAGCTCGTTCCGTATGCGATTGCCGAGCGGTTATATATCGCCAAGCCCCGTCGGACCAGATGTACGTTTTATCGGCTTATAAACAGCCAGCTAACATTCCGAACGCTCAATGGCAGTCAATGTGAGGAAGGGACGCAACGAGCAGGGAACCAAGCAGAGAACAAAGAGCTCCACGAACTAAGAAGAGCCAGCCGAACTGGGCCACGAAGCAGAGCAACAGGCTCGAACCAGCTCGAGCACCCTTCAACCAGGCTGACACTTCTCGACCACCAGGCCGAAGAGGAACCACGACAACCCGACCAGCTCCTCCGATGAACAACCAGCCAACAAGCAACTCTTCCGATGAACAAAGCGAGAACCAAGAACTCCGAGCCGAGCAACCAGCTCAACTCTCTTCCGATGAACAAAGCCTCTCACAACACGAACAAAGAACAAGAAGCAACCACCAGCAGCTCGAGCTGAGCCAAGCAGAACCTGAAGGCCTGCTGAAAAGCCTTCAAAAAGCCTCTCAAAAAAGCCTTTTCCCTAACCCGAGCCAAGCAGAAGCAAGAAGCTTACTGAACCAGCCCAAAACCCGAACCCGAGCCAAGCCGAAGCAAAAAGTTTATTGACAAGCCAAGCCCGAACCATAACAGAGATCTCTTCCTTATCCTCCTGCGCCCCTCCCCCGCTCCCGGTGTGACTCATCCCTTCGCGCCCGCACAACCGCGGGTGGGAGGGAGTTGTTTACGTCCCGTGATTCAGGATGGGAGGGCTCTTCTTCCTCTTCGCAGAAGAGGGGGAGGGTCGTCTTCCTTTGTGTTGTGATCGCTCCCTAACTATTAGAATAAATCAGCGCATTTAATCAATTTCTGCCCATTAAACAATGGAAGGTGAGCTATCTGGGGAACATGCACTTATCGACATAACTGAGCGAAAGGAACCTGTATGTTGAGTGCGATCGAATTCCAAATTCGTAACAATATATATATATATATATATATACATACATATATATATATATATATATATATATATATATATATATATATATATATATATATATATATATATATACATACATATATATACACATACATATTGTTGCGAATTCGTGCCCGCCGGCGTGCGAACGGCCACGTAACTCGAATCGCGGCACGTCGCCCACCGGACGGACAATTCTGTCGTGACCCTCTCGGAACAATGCCGGGATATAGTCACGGGTGGGGGTTTAACCTCACCACGATCGTGCCAATTGCCCACCCGCGCAGGATAGGGTTGCTCGCCAAATTCGATCTACCTAAGTACCTGTTGCGGATGGTTGACCGGGCGATCGTACCACGCCACAGGCCGACTCCGGACACGAACCGCTTAAGCGGTCCGTTCCGTGCTACAGTGATAACCGAGCGGTGTTTTTGTCGGCCTT
>NC_140970.1:86274619-86287119 GCF_056783735.1 Eptatretus burgeri | reverse complement strand
TATGTATATGTATATATATATATATATATATATATATATATATATATATATATATATATATACATACATATATATATATATATATATATATATATATATATACATACATATATATATATATATATATATATATATATATATATATATATATATATATATATATATATATATATATACATGTATACATATATATATATATATATATATATATACATATATATATACATATACATGTATACATATATATATATATATATACATATATATATATATATATATATATATATATATATATATATATATATATATATATATATATATATATATATATATATATATATATATATATATATATATATATATACATATATATATATATATATATATATATATATATATATATATATATATATATATATATATATATATATATATATATATATATACATATATATATATATATATATATATATACATATATATATATATATATATATATATATATACATACATACATATATATATATATATATATATATATATATATATATATATATATATATATATATATATATATATATATAGTTACGGATTTCAGAATCCGGTCTGATGAATGCATCCACACATCCAGGTCCTCAGAGAGTTATTTCCTTAAATGCATGTTCAGATTAGCTCCATCCCAATGTCTAATGGGATTTTAAATGTGATGCATTGAGAAGGGTAAAGAAGATACCCCCTCTCGTATGGGAAGCTTTTTTCTTTACGACAGACACGTTTCCACATATTTATTGTGCGAGCGCTGGCGCCTGCCCTGATTTTACCTCAGCAAGGTTTATACACATGTGTTTCACGAGCACTGATCCCCGCCTTTTTTGAGTGCATGGGTCGTCATGGTAACTGTACGCAAGTGGGGCGGGTGAGCTTGGGGTGGACTCTGTGCCTGTCGAGACGGGCGCAGATATGAAACGAATTGGAGGTCCATTCTGAGGCGAGAGAAGTAAGAGGAGGGAAAAGAGAATGAGAAAGAAAGCCAGAGAGAAGTAAGAGGAGGGCGGAGAAGTAAGCACGATAAGTGAGCAAGAAAGCGAGAGTTGAAGTGCGCGAGGGAAGAAGCGAGCCAGAGAGGAAGCGTGCAAGCGAGGAAGTGTGCAGGCCCGCAAGTGAGCAAGCGAGTGTATGGTGCGCATGTGGATGTCTGACGAGCGCCAACAACGAGACAATTCGTCCTTCGCAGTGCTCGGGCAAGTGAGCGTGTGGTGTGCATGTGGGTGTCTGACCAGTGCCAACAATGAGACATTTCGTCCTTCCCAGTGCTTGAGCAAGCGAGCATGTGGTGTGCGTGTGGGTGTCTGACCAGCGCCAACAACGGGACAATTCGTCCTTCCCAGTGCTTGAGCAAGCGAGCGTGTGGTGCGCGTGTGGGTGTGAGCAGCGCCGACGAGTGAGGGACGGGTCAGTCACCAATGAGTGAGGCGCGGGTCAGTCACCAACAGACCGTGCGGGTCACTGGACGTCACCAGTTTCGTGAAGTGTGAGGAGCTGCCTGTGTCACAGCACCAGTGTCTAAACCCGTGACAGACGATCTCGGTGCCCTCCCAGAAATTGACTGACATTCAAGGCTATGCCTGAGAGGGTGTACGGCAAGGCTGAGTGCTGGCGATGGACGTGACACACACGCACACATTTCAGGACGTTTTCACTTCACGGACAACTGCTCTCTGGTGAGCGAGCCGACTCTTCTCCCCCCCTCCCCCCCCATGAATGATCTGTCTGTGTTTAGCTGTAAGTCAACCCCAATGGCAGGCCGTGGCAGTGAGATCTGCTGTGGAGCTTTGGATTAAGGTGCAAGACATTTTATTGGGAGTGGGATGGCCCAGAAGATGGCACGCCCACAGAAGCAGATGGCTAATGAGTGTAGTGGGATTCACCACCGAAATTGGAAATATTTTGCTTTCAAATTGAACACATGCGGGAAACAATGGACAAGATTGCAGATGTCTATAACATGGCGGACAACAAGGAACATGTGCTAGGAGGTGAGGCAGGGGTGGGGTGAGGTGAAGAAAATAGGGTAGGAACCTCCCCCACTCCTCAGCAGTCTGGCTAGGAGGATGGCATGCCAAACTTACAGACCAGAATGGAAATGCTAAGATACATGGGAAATAAGATGATGGGAGAAATGAACAAAAACAAAGAAGAACTGAAAACAAAATTAAATGAAAACAATGAAATTTTTTGGGGCACAGGTGGGTGCACAGACAACAAGTGGAATGGCAGGTTGGTTTCGGGGGATAAAGGAAAATTCCACAGGGACGTATTTGAAAAGAAATAATAGCCTGGAATGGCATTACATTGGTGTGGATACTACTCTGATCTGATGGAAGACACCGACCATGTGATGAGCCAGTTAGATGGGGAGAAGCTCGAGGTACCTGTGGTTTGTGAAGCATCCATGGGGTGTGCAGGACAGCACTCACAGTGCGCGTTTAGACTGGGCAAAGCTCCTGGCATCCCTGGGACCAACAGGGTGTGGGGTGACACCAGCTCTGGCATAAGCGCAGGCGGCTGAGCCTGAGCCGTTGAGCCGGGCATTTTGAATTTGAATTTTGTTATTAACTCTTCATCCCCTTTCAGGACATGAGAGTAGAGAAAACATAAGAATACATGTCTCCAAAACGAGTGATGTCAGGATACAAATGATCAGATATAATGTAATTTTAACCATGACTTCACATCCAGAATTTCTCTATGAGAGCAAAGAAATTAACAAGTTATTAAAACCTGAATAATATGCTCTCTTATGTCTGGTGTTGGCTTAATGGTTAGGGTGGTGGGCTTTGGATCCTTGGGTCCTAAGTTCAAATCCTGCTCAGCTGTTGAATTAAAACCAGGTGGGGTTAACTCGGCCTGTCATCCTTCCGAGGTCAGCAAAATGAGTGTCAGCATGCTGGTATACTGTGTCGGAGTGGCGACCCGTCCAGGATTGTGACCAAAAGGAGACTGCTTAAGCAGCACCAATGCTCTGCACAGAGTGTGGTCCCAATCTCCTCTCCTCCTCCTAGTAAATTTTGCCACATCACCTTCATTTAATAGCTCATTCATATTATGCACTGAGGGATTTTCCCAATAATGACGTTTCATACACCTCTTACGAGCTTAATTGAATGCTGGACAGACAAGAAATTAAATTCGCCACTGGTAGCATTTGTCTCACATAATGGTCACAACTGTTGAAAAGTATTTTTCGAATAGCGACCATGACAGACAGGAAGATTATGGTTGTCACAGCGAAATTTACACATATTAACTCTGAGGACTGGAGAGGGTTGCAGTAAAGACAGTTCGAAGTAAAACTTGTTCTTAAATAAACTATAATTTGAGCACAGCGGGTTTACTGTTGACTTTATCATGCATGACAAATCTGCACACATGTCAAGAATCTTGTGTTTAATGCTCAATTTAAACCATGATTTGTCAAAGTTAGAGAAATCATACCATACACTGTATTGGAGTAACCAAAGTGACCAACAATGCTTTTCACAGTCGACATCCATTTGGACTCAAATATTAAACTTTCATGAAGACACTTTGCTCATCTAAACACAACAACAGAAAATTTGTTCTGCTTGCCACTTCCAATTCGCAACCAAAAATTTCCCATTTTCTTGTCAATAAAGTCTCGCACAGGAAAAACTTCCTGTTTCCCCAACTACCATACAGTTAGCAGTCCTTTTATTTTTTTAAAAAAACAAAAGTCCTATTTTTGAAAAAAAATGTTAATAATGCTATCAATGCCACAAGACTTGTTATTGTTGAGTTTGGGTATGAAAGACAAAAGCTCTTCAGCAGAAAAGTCATCATTACTCCATTCTTTCACAGAATGATCAATGGCCCTTGGATCAAAATTTTCATGATTCGATTTCTGACTGATTTTCTTAAAATGTTCAACAAAATTCTCCAAATAAATCTTGCCAATATTCACTTTGTATGAGCATGCGCTCTGTTCAGTACTTCCCAATAAGACTTATTCAGATCTTTGTCAAAGCTCTTAGATTTAGCAGAGATACATTTTTCATCGTCTTGCATAGTTTTTAATTTCAGTTTTAGCTGTGAAGGTTTTTTTTTTCTTTTCTGAGCTTATTTTTTATTTCGAGATATTGAGACCTTAAATAACATTAATGACTAAACCATGGCTTATTACCACCAATATTTCCAGTCCTACAGGACTTGTACGGTTTACTAATTTGTGTATTTTATGTACATTTATCTTTAGTCAAACTCAGCAGCTTTGGGAAAACAGTCATTCAAGCCTGGAACGTGTAGGGCGGTGGGTGAGTCTGCAGTGTGTGAGCGAGGTCAGACTGCCGGTGAGCGTTACTGGACCTACACTGGTGAGCGAGGTTATATGTTTGTTAAGGTGTGTGAGCTGGTTTTGAGGGTCGTACCGGGACCCGGGGTGTTCGAGGTGGACCCCTGTGGTGGTCAATTCGGCACCGGAGTCGTCGACTCGCCACGCACATGGTGTGTGCTGACGCCCGCGGGACAGGTAAGAAGGTAAAGATGCAGGCGATGTAAGTGTCCATGAGATCACCGCATGATACAGCCCATAATATCAGAGAACATAAGAAACATTCCATGAGACATTGCTTTCAGTCATGACAGCAGTGAAAATCTTTTTGGTCATCTGGAAGTATGAAGGGGTGTAAAAAGGTTTGCATTTTTCGAGTGTACTGATGATACGGTTTATATGCGTTATTAAAAACCACATGAATATACTTGCAATTGATGCCAAATTACCATCGCCACCAAAGGTGGGTGGAGGTTATATTTTCACCCGTCTCTGTTTCTGTTTGTCTTTCTGTTTGTCTGTGAACAAGATATCTCAATAAGTTGTGGACGGATTCAGACGAAATTTGGTGGAGAGGTTGGGTGTGCGACAAGGACAAAATGATGAGATTTTGGTGAAGAGCCGTATCTGGATATGAGGATTAAAAAAAGTGATTCTTCACCATTGAGAGATTGGGTGAAAAAATGATATATAGCACGATATCTCAAAAAGTTATAGCCGGATTCATACAAAACGTGGTGCACAGTTTGGTTATGTGACAAGACCAAATTGATTCGATTTTGGTAAAGGTCTGAATCCGGATCTGGATGCGAGCATTATAAAAAAATTTTTTTTAAATGATTGTTCACCATTGAGAGATGGGGCCAAAAACTTATATTTGAAACAGTTATGGACGAGTTATGACAAAACATGGTGGATGAGTTGGGTAGGTGACCAGAACAAGCTGATTCAATTTTGGTTCAGGTCTGGGTGATCCAGATCCAGATCCAGCCTATCAGTGGGATACAAAACATAAACTGTTCAGCCTGGCAGAGGTATGCGCCCTACCCAGTGTTCTTCTAGTTACCCTCACCGAAGGAGAGGGCATTGCATTTTGGGTCCGTTTGTTTGTTTGTTTCTTACGAAATCTAAAGATTTCGTAAGTATATTGATGACTTCCGTCCTCTGTTTGTTTGTTTGTGTGTTTGTGTGTTTGTTTGTGTGTGTGTGTTTGTGTGTTTGTCTGTTTGTTTGTAGGCATGATAACTCGAGAACGGAAGAAGCTACCAATGTCAAATCACACCACGTGATTCAGGAGGGTGATGGCTCGCGTTGATTAGATTTTGGTCAAAATCGGTCAAAGGTCAAGGTCACAGTGAGGTCAAACATAATTCCGTAAATTCATGTGGAGAAATGGAGTATTTTTGCTTTGCTCGACGTTACGAATTCGTTTTAATTTCCATTTTAATTTTGTCTTTGGTTTTTGCGGTCGCTTAGGACACTTAAAACTCGGTTGTCGAAATTCTGGTAAAAATCGGATGTTTTGGAGACGTTTTAAGATTGTATAAAAAATATTTCACTCGCCGCATCACGGGTCGTCACGTGGTGCAGTGCGCTCGAGCAGAGGCGGCGTTGATCACATAAAGGTTTTCCGTGTGCGCGCTGATGGTGTTTTCGATAAAGATGCTGTTTAAAAGTCATTTTTTTATCCCAATAAAGGTTATCGTCGCATGTCTGACTCGCTAAGCCGTTGGATTATGTCAAGATTGTTGGTGGATGGCCGAATATTACGGTTTTGTGACTTTGATAAAATAATATTAAATAATTGCGTGGAGAAATGGAGATTTTTGTTTCGGTCGACGTTACGATTTTTGATGGTTTGGTACAGAATCATCGTAGAAACTTCTGGTTTGCATCGCTACCTTCTCCAGAGACAGCTTTTATTAGACAAGGTCAGAGATCAAGTTGACGATTTCGTAAGTACCAGTCTATGACTGCTTGTTTGTTTGTTTGTCCGCACAGAACTTTCGTGTTTTTTCTCTATAACCACTTGTCGGATTGAGACGAAATTTTCAACTTTGGTGTGACTACTCATGTACAATGTTTTAATGATAATTATGATGTCATAGGTTACGTGGTGTGGTGGCATAGGTGGCAGCCATATTGGAAAAACAGAAACATTTTAGACCCCTGCATCTCTGAAACCACACCAAGGAAAAAATTGAAACTTGGGATATGGCAAGTACTCCTCATGGGGAATGAGTTTGATTATTTTATGAGATCAAAGGTGCCTCGTTATGACGTCATAATTGCATATGTAGAACACTACATCCAATCAGTATGAACATTTTTGAGGGTCATCTAGGGATAAAATTGTCCACAAATTTTTTTGATGATGTCATCGGTCAAGTGATTTGGCAGCCATATTCTTTTCTTTTTTTTTAAACCTTCAAAAATCTTCTTCACTGAAATGGCTGGACCAGTCATCACTGCCAGCATTTACAAAGTGGCAGTTCTAATTATGTCTCTAATTGATTACATAACACACCAGAACACAAATGCCACACAAAAAATACCACACAAAAACCACACAACACACCATACAAGACAAGTCCTGGCAAGTGTCTGCACTCTTTGATTGTTCTTTTTCTTGTTTCATGTCTGTATTACTATCTGTTGATAACTAATGCTGATTTGTTATTTTCAGAGTCGCTGGATGGATTTTTCAATGTTTGAGAAACATGCAATCAACAAATGTTTGCACAAGGAAGGATGCACTGCAAAGCAAATCCATAGAAGTATATGATGGATGTGTTGGGGGGAGGGGAGGGGAGGGGCTGCTCCTTCTTACACCATGAGGATTTATAATTGCATGAGTTGAGCAAGCAAGCCATCAGAGAAGATTTATAATCAGTATGTGGATCAGAATACGTGTATCTAATCAGAGATCCATACCGAAGCTACTTAGCAGTCCTATGAATGCTTATGTACCCCTCTATCCCCAATGATTCTAGGTACCTATCTGATTATAGTTTAAACCTATCTAATGTTTCTGCTGACTCAACCTTTCCAGGGAAAGTATTACATGCATTAACTACTCTCTGAGTGAAAGACCCCTGTCTTATTTCCATCATAACTCTCTCCTTCTTTACTCTAGGGCTCCTGTATGTCTCCTGATATCACTGCCTACTCTGCTGAAAAACCTTTCTGTACATATTTTGTCTGGACCCTTAATTATCTCAACCATCTCTATCAGACACCTTAATGTCTGCCCCCTTTCTAATGTACAAAATACGGTCTCCTTCCACTGTTTCACGTAACTTCATCACACCAGAATTATGATGGGCTTGTGGGAAGTAAGACAGGCAATGAAGAGAGAAGTGTAAAAACTGTTTGCTGCGGTGCAAAAAGGAACTGACACAGTTGCATGAGGTGGGCAAATGGAAGGCATGTGCCCAAGTTGAGGATTTCAAGCCAATTTCCAACCCAACTTGTTCGCTTGCCAGTGTGTACTGTCTTTCAGTTCTGGTAGCTTTGTCGAACTGCAGTTGGCCAGCCAAGCATTTTGCTTCATGAACATCGGAGGCCTGAACCTAACTTTTGACACAGTGCATGGAAGACAGAATTACCAAGCTGCATACCTTACTTGTACGTCACTTCTCCATCAGATGGGAAATCATTGACCAGAGATAAATGATTACATGCTGTGCCTATGAGACCACGCACAGCCCCCTTCAAAAATGTTTTGTCGAAATTATAGAGACCTCAATATAATTTTCATCAAACCTGAAGAAATTCTATGGAACTCTGAGGAGAGGTTGGTTGTTCTATAGAATTCATTAGATGTTCCATAGAAATACATTGAAATATTTATAATACCCTGTGGAGAATGGGTGTTCTATAAAATTAATTAGACATTCTACAGAAACCCACTTGAATATTTATAAAATCCTGTGGAGAATGGGTGTTCTAAAGAATTGATTGGACATTCTATAGAAATCCATTGGAATATTTGTAAAACCCTGCAGATAATGGATGTTCTCTTGAAGCAATTAGATGTTCTCCAGAATCCATTGAAATATTTGTAAAATCCTGCAGAGAATGGGTGTTCTATAGAAATAATTAGACGTTCTACAGAAATCCATTGAAATATTTTTAAAATCCAGTGGAGAATGGGTGTTCTGTATAATTCATTAGACGTGCAATAGAAATCCATTTAAATATTTATAAAATCCTGCGGAGAATGGGTGTTCTACAGAATTAATTACAGGTTCTACGGAAATCCATTTTAATATTTATAAAACCCAGTGGAGAATGGGTGTTTCATAGAATTGATTAGATATTCTCTAGAAATCCATTTAAATATTTACAAAACTTTGTGGCGAATGTGTGTTCAAAAAATTTAATTAAATGTCCTCTAGAAATCCATTAAAATATTTATAAAACCCAGTGGAGAATGAGGGATTCATAGAATTCATTAGACGTTCTATAGAAATCCATTTAAATATTTATAAAACTCTGCAGAGAATGGGTGTTCACAAAAAAATTCATTAGATGATCTCTAGGAATCCATTTAAATATTTATGAAATCCAGTGGAGAATGGGTGTTCCATATATTTCAATAGACGTTCTCTAGAAAACCATTTAAATATTTATAAAACTCTATGGAGAATGAGTGTTCCATATAATTAATTAGATGTTTTATCGAAATCCATTTAAATATTAATAAAACAAAGTGGAGAATGGGTGTTCCATAGAATTCATTAGACATTCTATAGAAATCCATTTAAATATTTATAAAACTCTGCAGAGAATAGGTGTTCCATATAATTCATTAGATGTTCCAGAGAAATCCATTTAAATATTTATAAAACTCCACAGAGAATGGGAGATCCATAGAACTCATGAGATGTTCTGTAGAAATCCATTTAAATATTTATAAAACCCAGTGGAGAATGGGTGTTGCATAGAATTAATTGGACATTCCATAGAAATCCATATATATATATATATATATATATATATATATATATATATATATATATATATATATATATATATATATATATATATAAAATCCTGTGGAAAATGGGTGTTCAAAATAATTGATTTGACATTCTATAGAAATCCATTGGAATATTTGAAAAACCCTGCAGATAATGGGTGTTCTCTAGAAGTAATTAGATGTTCTCCAGAAACCCATTGGAATATTTGAAAATCCCTGCAGATAATGGGTGTTCTCTAGAAGTAATTAGATGTTCTCCAGAAATCCATTGAAATATTTCTAAAATTCTGTGGAGAATGGGTGTTCTTAGAATTCATGAGATGTTCTATAGAAATCCATTTAAATATTTTAAAAACCCTGTGAAGACTGGGTGTTCCAGAGAATTACACATTCTATAGAAATCCAGTTAAATATTGATAAAACTCTGCAGAAAATTGGTGTTTCATAGAATTCATGAGACATTCTCCAGAAATCCATTTAAATATTTATAAAACTCTGCAGAAAATGGGTGTTCAAAAAATTCATTACATTTTCTCTAGAAATCCATTTAAATATTTATAAAATCTAGTGGAGAATGGGTGTTCCATAGAACTAATTAGACATTCAATAGAAATCCATTTAAATATTTATAAAACTCTGCAGAGAATGGGTGTTCCATATAATTAATTTGACATTGTACAGAAATCCATATAAATATTTATAAAACTCTACAGAGAATGGGTGTTCAAAAAATTCACAAAACGTTCTCTATAAATCCATTGAAATATTTATAAAATCCAGTGGAGAATGGGTGTTCCATAAAGTTCATTCAATATTCTATAGAAATCCATTTAAATATTTATAAAACCCAGTGGAGAATGGGTGTTCCATAGAAATAAATAGATATTCTCTAGAAATCCATTTAAATATTTATAAAACCCAGTGGAGAATGGGGTTCCAGAGAATTAATCAGACGTTCTATGTAAATCCATTTAAATATTTATAAAACCCTGCAGAGAATGGGTGTTCCATAGAGTTCATTAGATATTCTATAGAAATCCATTTAAATATTTATAAAACCCTGTGCAGAATGGGTGTTCCATAGAGTTCATTAGATATTCTATAGAAATCCATTTAAATATTTATAAAACCCAGTGGAGAATGGGGTTCCAGAGAATTAATCAGACGTTCTATATAAATCCATTTAAATATTTATAAAACCCTGTGGAGAATGGGTGTTCCATATAATTCATTAGATATTCTATAGAAATCCATTTAAATATTTATAAAACCCTGTGCAGAATTGGGTGTTCTTTAGAATTCATTAGACGTTCTCTAGAAATCCATTAAAAAAAATTATAAAACCCAGTGGAGAATTAGTGTTCCATAAAATTAATTAGATGTTCTCTCGAAATCCATTAAAATATTTATAAAACCCTGTAGAGAATGGGTGTTCCATAGAATTCATTAGACATTCTATAGAAATCCATTTATATATTTATAAAACTCTGCGGAGAATGGGTTTTCCGTAGAATTCATTAGATGTTCTGTTCAGCCATTTTTACATCATATATTCCATACACATTTGAGTTCGAACCCCCCGCTGACCATTTAAATGGGAAAAAACATTACTATAATTATTCTATATTACTGTAAATACTGTAAATACTACTGTAACCAACTATGTCATATGAGAATACAACTCTCATATACTATAGTTCTAATGATCCAATTTTTGCTTGGGGAATTGTGTTCATCGAGAACAGCAAACAGAAAGTGATGTACCCAGTTTCACAACACCGTATGGATGCATTCATGTAGATATGATGCAATCCCTTTCTGTTACACCATCGTAAGCAATGCCTGTGAGTATAAAAATATCATTGAACTGTTCATCTTGTTATATCAATAAATATTTTGCATACACAGTCCTTGAAACATTGTTAATATGTATGATGAATTTACATTTCCATTTCGGTTGGCCTTGCCTGCCATCCAGTAATACAGGACTGCTAGCTGGCATTGTTTGTTACATCCAAGCCTTTCGATCTTTGACATCGGCAAAGTGTTGGAAATCAGAATTTTGTGTGCTTATATTTGGAGCATTGTACAGAGTGGGCACAAAGTCCCTCTGCACACAATTAGAATTTAGTTAGAATTTATCTGTATGCTTCCCTCCATTCTCTGCACAAATTTGAATTTTTCTTCATGTTCTTCTGGACATCTTCCTCCATGTTGAGGGTTGGAGGTCATAAAAGCAGCCCCTGACAGCTGTTTTGAGGTCTTCAATTGTCAAGAATCAGCTATCCTGCTATCTTCAGCTATCTTACAGCAAGATGGTGCACCAGCACATTGTGCTCTCATAGTTATAGAATATTTCCATGATGTATTCAGTGGATGATGGATTGGACATGGATCTGAGATAGTGAGGCCTCCTCAAAGTCTGGACTTAACAACATGTGACAACTCGCTTTGAGGTATTGTGAAAGAGGAAATTTCTAATCTCTGCCTAACAACAGTTGAAGACCTCAAAACAGCTGTCAGGGGCTGCTTTTATGACCTTCAACCCTCAACATGGAAGATGTCCAGAAGAACAAAGAGAAAAATTCAAATTAGTGTGGTGAATGGAGGGAAGCATCTTACTATAATTCACCGTCTGTCCATCTGTCTGTTCCCAGGTACCGCAAAAACGGCAGACCCAATCGCAACCAATTTTTGGGTGTGTAATCCTGGGACCCCTTGGAGTAAAATAGGCATAAATATAATAATATGACCCCCGTGACGGTTCCCGTAGGGAGTGTGTGCTTCAAGTACAGATAAATTGTAACTAAATTGTAACTGCGTGCATAGGGACTTTGTGCCCACTCTGCTGCGTGCATTTTATCTTTTGTTGTCCATTTAAATTCGGTATGTAGAATATGGCATTCAGCTAACCTTGTCAATGAATCATGCAGTATATATTTATATACAGGGTGGCCACAATGTCTTGTCATCCATTGTAAAATTGTAACATTGCCTTTGTGTGCAGTGTTAATTCGTTTCCTTTTTCCCTTTTTATCAGATTGAGTGAACATAGCCATGGGTGATACAAGCAATTACACCATCGAACAACGGATTGTTGTCAGTATCTGGGTTCACATCCAAATTATTCTCGATGATGACGATGGAACACAAACGGATCGAATGGAC
>NC_140970.1:86262119-86267119 GCF_056783735.1 Eptatretus burgeri | reverse complement strand
GGTGCAATGAGCAGAGAATGCCTCAAGGATGTTGGGATTCCTCCAGATTTATTTCAGTTTCGTGTTAAACAGCAGTAGCGATTGTTTCAAAAGGTATTCACACCTGTTTGTGGTTTATAATCTTTTTTACTTCTGGTAGAGGTGCCCCACAAAATGCCATGATAAGCTATTTAGACATGTTAAAGAGCAGGTTTTGGGTCGCTGATGACTTCGCGTGATTCGAAGGTTGTAAGCATGTTAATAATTAATCGTTGGGTATTTATTTTCTTACATTTGAAACTCAAAGTACGCTAAAATTAACTTTTAAGTCAAAACTTTTGTCAGTGATCGAAAAACAGACTTCGTAAACATTCAGAAACAGCGTGTGAACAATGGCGAGATGCGAATCAGAGAGTGATTTCAGCGGCGATGAAATTGAGTGTTTTCATTCCGATATTGCCGAGGACGAGTTGGAGGACGATGGGAATTTATACTATGGAGTTTCTGGCCCTGAGCCATATAAATTTGAGCCACTTGCAAGTGTCAGAAAATGGCCTATTTCGTGTACAAGTGGCAGGACTGACTGTCCGGCAGTTCACACTGACAGACTCCACCAGACAGATTGGTATTATTTGTAGATTTTCATTTTCTTGTTCGATGCATAAAATAATGTAAAGTTTGATTCGTCTGTGACTTGATATAATAATTTTTAACCCTCTCGTCACTCAAGAGTCAGAAATAGAATGAATCAATAATGGACACAAATATATTATACGACGTAGCCTTGGCGTTGAAGTCTTTCTGACAGCTGAGCTTGACCCCAGCGAAAGTGAACAGTTAGAACAAACCCCAACTTTCAAGAATGTTGTGGCATATCTATCTATAATTCCAGCAATGTGTGTGTGTGTGTGTGTGTGTGTGTGTGTGTGTGTGTGTGTGTGTGTGTGTGTCTGTGACCGCTGTTTCTCAACAACCTCTGGTCCGATCTAATTGAAACTTGCCAGGTATATTGCTGGGGCCCTGTGGATGTGCCTTTTCAAGGTTTGATATTAATCGGACAAGTGGTTCCCAAGTTATAGCCATTTATTTACCAACCAATGACAAGACATGTTGCTGCGTAGGCATGGCAGATGGGGGAAGAGATTCTCAGCTGCGTTCCCCATTACGGGTCACAACGTATGGACTTCCGGAAAGTGATGAGTTACTGTATTCTAATAATTTCTCGATTTCTTATGCGAATTTATAGATAAACACAATGCCAATCCTTGAGAGGTGACTGTGAGAAGATGAAGCAGGAGCTAGCTGAGGAGAAGGCTGAATGATGGGCACAGCGTCACGCTTGTTTTGAAACCGAGCTCACTCATTGCATTGTCTTCGTAATCCTCGGCTGTGAAATGGTCACCACAAATGACAAGTCTATCCAAAGGGTCCTCTTTACCCGTTTTCTTTGGGGGAAAATTCGCCCGTTTTGTTTGTACAAATCTTATCCACTGCCGGTGAATGTTTGATTCCTTCGGGAATCGGTGGGAGCGATTACCCGTTTTCCAGCCATTTTCACAAAACATGATGACACACGTACGAGGCATGATGTACAAATATCCAAATAACTTTGTTCTACAATAATTCAAAATAAAAAAGGATAATATAGACAGTTGCAAGCTCAAAAAAGCGAAAGAGCAGCCTGAACTGGACACTTCTTCAATGAGCGAGTGAGCTTCCGCTTTGTTTTGGAGAACGTGACGTCACCATCCATATATCGGCACGCGGCTGTTTTTTTTCAACAGCCTCGAGAAATAACAACTTCGGAGTTAAATTTCATTAATTTTCCCAATACTTAGGGCAACCACAATAGTTTGCATCAAACTATTTAATTCACATATAATCATATTGATAAATTTTCAGAACATGTTTGGTAACCCGCGACCTGCTCTTTAACACTGCGTTTGTCCAAGGGAGGACAAAAACCCTTGGAGAGGAGGGATATTATTTGTTTTTTTTATTAATAATTTTTTTATTAATAATATAAATTAATAATTGTTTTGTAATAACGTTAATGTTATACTATTATGATTCGTTTTTTTCTTTATTTTATTTATTATTTATTTTTCTTGAAATACACCCTAAACAAGGCTGAGAGCCACTAAATATGTCGGATTACTGAGAAAAAGAAGAGAAGAAACGGTCAAAACCTTCACCGAGTATGAAAACAAGGAAGCCTCTTCACAGGACCACTGTGCAGGAGGGGGTAACTCGGCCAGGGGTGGGGGGGGGGAATAAATTTTCCTACCCCCACTATTATGATTACTTTTGGTATTAGAAAGCCTTGGCATGAGGGGGGAGGGGAAACAGTTTGCTAAATCCTCCATCATGTGACCTTTAGCCATCCTGTCAAGTTGGGTTGAGATTGGTTAAGTGATGACCAAATGTATCAAGGTCAAATAAAAAGAGACTGACAGACAGACAGCCAGCAAATTACGTCCTGCATTTAATAATGTCTTCCCTGAGTGTGATTTGCATTCAGGAACACAACAATTATGGTTAACCCTTTCGAAATTGCCACTCTTTCGTATAAATACTTAATATCAAGTTTAAAAGAGAATTTTAAGCACAGATTTCACGCCAGTAAAAGCCCTGTCACACCTTGACGTTTTAGCCAGCGTATGGCAAGGTATCAAAATGTATGTAAAACGCTGGAGTATGCTGAACTATTGATGTTTTTTTTCCAGTTTTGGACGTATTCATAACGAGTTGGACGTATGCATAATGTATTAGTAACGTACACAGAACGTTTCGATAACATATAGATAACTTTTATCAACGAATGCTGAGCGTGTTGTCGGCATTCACAACCTATGCCCAATGATAGTCTAACTTATGCAGAGCGCACGCAGCGTATCGCCGACGATCACGTGGCGTAGCCTATTAAAAGGCTGCGGCTCGACGATTCAAATCATAACCGCACTAGACATCGAAGTGTCAAGCCGCTGTCACACCTTGACGTTTTAGCCAGCGTATGCCAATGTATGAAAAATTTGCCGAATACGCTGGCACAAGTCGAATATTTTATGGGTAAGTTTTGTATACGTTAAGAGCATGCTGGCATATGTCGTAGTATGCTGAGTACGTCGACAAATTTTCAGCATGTTGAAAATTTTTCGACGTATGCCAGCGTATGACGCACACGTTCCGCATATGCTGACCATAAGTTGTAGGCACGTTACACAATCGTTGACACACCTAAACACACGTTACTTGTAAGGTACTCATTAGTCAAAACACGTCGAGGTAACGTTTAACGTACCCGAAACTTATTTCTAACCTATGAGTAACGTGCTGTGAACATATGTGTAACGTATCTCCAACGCATATTGACGTATGTAGACATATTTGATGTCTTCCGGACGACCACAGAACTTACTGAACGTGTTACTAACTTACAGCTACCGTAAAATGGCGTATTGGCAGCGTTTAGGGGAATTGGTATATAAAAATTGGGTTCACACAGGAGGAACCCGTCAGTGTTCCAGACTCCATAGTTTTTTTTTTTTTCTTCAGCATGACGTTGATGTTGACACTTCGATTTCTAGTGCGGTTATGATTTTAATCGTTGAGTGG
The DNA here is from genome assembly GCF_056783735.1 of Eptatretus burgeri. Classification (NCBI taxonomy): domain Eukaryota; kingdom Metazoa; phylum Chordata; class Myxini; order Myxiniformes; family Myxinidae; genus Eptatretus; species Eptatretus burgeri. Next base: position 86,263,525 of record NC_140970.1, on the reverse strand, counting down.
TAGCCTTTTAATTATATTATATTATAACCGCACGAGAAATCGAAGTGTCAACATCACCGTCATGCCGAAGAAAAAACAAACAAACAAACAAAAAAAAAAAACCATGGAGTCTGGAACACTGACGCTAAAGATTACCTCGACGTGTTTCGACTTATGAGTAACTTACAAGTAACATGTGTCGACGTGTGCCAACAATCGCGTAACGTGCCGACAAGACATTACTCATAGGTTAGAAATAAGTTTCGGGTATACTAAACATTACCTCGACGTGTTTCGACTTATGAGTAACTTACAAGTAACGTGTGTTGATGTGTGTCAACGATCGCGTAGCATGCCTACAACTTATGGCCAGCGTATGCGGAACGTGTGAGTCATACGCTGGCATACGTCGAAAAATTTCAAGCATGTTAAAATTTGTCGACGAGCTCGGCGTACTACGACGTATGCCAGCATTCTCTTAACGTATACAAAACTTACCCATAACGTATTCGACGTGTGCCAGCGTTTTAGACAAATTTTTCATACGTCGGCATACGCTGGCTAAATCGTCAAGGTGTGACAGGGCCTTAATGGCAGGTTAAAAGTGTCCGACGAGCAGAACCAAGTCAGTGTAAATACACACACGGCGGAGGCGCAAACGGCATCATTTAGCATACATACGTCATTTTGAATGTTTCTTGGGGAGAGGAGCGTCACAGCCCCGGTGGTTTGATTGTCCTTCGTCACAATCACAATCACAAGACTGGCTGATCGGCTTCATCCTGATGACTAAGACTTAAGTTTATTCCACCTGATGTCAATCTCATACCACATGCAGAACAGAGAACAAATAACCCACACAGTTAGAAAATATGTTTTTAGGCTAAGGAAATAAAATTTAGGCTCAGGAACCATTCCAACTTAAAACTACAGTACTTCAACAACGGCTGTTCAAGGTTGATGCAGACTTCCGATGAAACAAGGTGGCTTGAAAGTCGCTTTACTTGTCCCAAGTAAAGCATAAATTCTTAAACTCTTTTTAATATTCAGGCTTATTATACTTACAAAAATTAATGAGCCATTGTATCTATATGTCCTCCTCATACAACAGCGGGGGAGCATGGAGTGATAGGGAGGGAGTGAGGTGCGAGATATTTCGTCGGAGTAAAGTGACTTTCAGGCCACCTTGTAAAACTTTTTATTGCAAAAATAAGTCAGTGTTGAAATTTTGTGCAGCGATATCGTTTGAGGAATGATATCCACCCTGAGCAAGTTATACAAGAAGTTACATCAACAGTGAAACCAACATGGTGGCCAAAACAGTTGTGCACATGTTGGGAAACAGAGATGTATCATTAATTGATTCCATGTGAATACGAATATCAAACCAGATGAAATTACAGGATACCTTCTGCACAATTCGGTGA
>NC_140970.1:86239619-86257119 GCF_056783735.1 Eptatretus burgeri | reverse complement strand
TCAGATGCAGTGATAGAGTGAAAGTGCATGTTTAATAGATAAATAATAGCCAACTTAGGATGCAGAAGCATGCTGATCATATGCAATGTACTCACTGTGGTATTGCATGTCTTCTTCTTTAACAGACATAATTATTACCACATTGTTGTGGGGCTGGACAGAGGAAACTTGGACCAAGTCTTTCATAAACCAGCTGGTCAAGCCTGACATTCGAATAAGGCTAGGGCAGGAATTTAGAATTTGGCTACAGTGGGGGTGATAGCTCTCCTACTCTTCGCGAAGGATACCATGGGATCTTTAACATCCATCAACTAATGCCAGCAGATGGGATTCCCATTTAACGTCCATCCAAGAGACGGCACCACACATTGATGAATCGCCCTGCCTGTGAAACACCGGAATGACAGTGTATAGCTGGGTTTGGATTCGAACCTAGGCGAGACAGCTTAGAGGTGAGTATGCATACCTCTCGGCTGTCCTGCCAGCCCCGGTAATACAAATATGTGAAAAAAAGCTTTGCTCATGTAAATGTTTAAAAAGAGAAAACTCAATCCCAATGTTGTGTCTCACTTTTGGGAGATGTGTGAAATAACTCTACTTATTCATAACCACAGCTGTTTGCAACTGAAACTACAAAAGGAAAGTTCTACAAAGTTTGAAGCACAGTTGATGTGACATAAGTGCTGCAAAGTACCCTTGACAAGTCGGCCTACAATTCTTGCCTTCTCTACTTTGTAGTTACATGTACATGTTTCAAAAGGACGAAAGTGTTTATTGATATTTTAATGATACACGTTTTGGTTTCTGTCTCTGCACCTGTCTTTCCTCCTTTCGTCAGCTGCCTCTGATCGCGTGGCTGCTCTACTTCGAGTGCAAAGGAATATCTCTTTGCAGCGACATTCTCCAACCTGTTTTAATACCCAAGATTTGTTAGCTTGAATACACTTCATTGCAGAAACCGATTTGAGCCTGGTTCGGATTTCAATTGGAGGACAGGGTGTCGTAGGTCGAGGGACGGCACGACAGTCCATTTGGAATGATGTGCACCTCTGAGTTATCTGGGCCTGTATGTTTTTTCTCCCTTGGAGTACAGTCTTAACAAAACTGCCATTCGGGTATGGCATGAGCAGTGGGTGCTGCTTTCAAGGCATGCCATCCTTTCTATTGACATGCAATGCTATCTACCCAATTTAACATTTAGGTTGCAGTGAAAGATACAAAATTATCTTTTGTATCATTTGGGGGAAAAAAAAATGAAGCCATTATGTGTTGGTATCCTGGGTGAATTTCCTGCCAAATTATCAAATAACGATATGCAAATATAAGGGTCCAGGATCATGGAGGAGCTGAATGTCAAAGGGCTGAAGGTTTACAAAGTACTGTTGCGAATTCGCGCCCGCCGGCGTGCGAGCGGCCACGTAATTCGAATTGCGGCACGTCGCCCAGTGGACGGACAATTCTGTCATGACCCTCTTGGACCAACGCCGGGAGCCAGTCACGGGTGGGGGTTTAACCTCACCACGATCGTGCCAATTTCCCACCTGCGCAGGATAGGGTTGCTCGCCAAATTCGATCTACCTAAGTACCTACGCAAGTGGTCGACCGGGCGATCGTACCACGCCACAGGCCGACTCCGGACACGAACCGCTGAAGCGGTCCGTTCCGTGCTACAGTGATAACTGAGCGGTGTTATCATCGGCCTTGACGGTTCCGATTAATTACTGGGCGTTTTAAACCCACTACGAACCACTTACGTGATGCAAGATGGAAATTCAAACAAATGAAAGGACGCAGCGAAACAGGGAACAAGTTCACACAATGAATGCACTTTATTCACAGCAAGAGAAAAATGCACATAAAAAGCAAAGAAAGAGTTAAAACCGAATACGCGTACACACGGCAACACTTAAAACAATACTACTTAAAGGACAGGCGCCACCCACAGTCATTTACACAAACCCAAAGAAAAGAAAGGATTTCCCTTGGTGCAGCCGTCGAGTCCTCCTCCAACGACCTCCACTCCGAGCTCCGTCTCCTTCACCAGCCTCCACTGCTGACTCGACGACGACACAGCTCGACTTCAACGAGCTCCTCGGGCTCCGCGAGTTCCACGAGCTCCACACCGGCGCAGAGACACTCGACCACGACGAGACAGCTCGGCGATGACCCAACAACGACTTCAGACGGAGGCGAGTTCCATGAATCAGAGAAAGCGAGACCTCAAGCCACCCCACTGGGACAAGGGAATAACCAACCAACCGACAACCACACGCAGAAGAGCGAAGCCGAAGAGGAGCGAGTGGAGGAAGAGCGAGAGGAAGTGAGAGAGAGCAGGATGAGGGAGAGAACGCGCCCCGCCCGTGTCCATCTTTTATAGCGCGGGGCTCCGCCCTTCGCTCCGCTCCGTTTTCGGCTCAACCCTCCTTCGAGAGGGTTCTCGAAAAGGGGCGTTCCCTCACCCTGACCGCCTCACGCTGTTCATTCACCAATCGCTGGCGAGCTGTCCTTCCCCCTTCCCTCACACCAAGCGCGGGGAAGAATGGCGGGAAAAACCCACCAGCATCGTTGGCGGTTTTTGTTTGTTTGAAATAAAAGACAGAGAAAGAAAAATGACTAACTGGAGGATCGCAGCCCGAATGGATCACATAAATTCCCTCTATACAATGGGTTTGGGCTAACTACACATGTACCTATCGAGATATCTCACATGAGGGCCCTTTATGGTGTAATGCAAATTTCCACAGCCATAACAGTACCAAAGCATATGGTGTTGGCTCAGTAGTTAGGGTAGCGGCTTGGGATCCAAGGGTCCTGAGTTCAAGCCCCGTTGGCCACTGAATTAATACACACCAGGGGGTTGACTCAGCCTGTCATTCTTCTGAGGTCGGCAAATTGAGTACCAGCTTGCTGGGATATTTGAGCCATTCGAGGTCAGAAAATCATCTATGGCAGCAGGTAGACGAGGCACGAATTAGTGACTGCTAATATACTTGCAGAACGGTACGAAGTGCACCCCGCCTTAGGGGGGAGACCGGTTCAAGCGAACACCACGATCTACAATAGGACTGGCAACCACTGTAGATTATTTCTGCCATCGAGAGGCAAAATGCCCGAGTACGCTCGATGAGATGATGAAAGCATATGGAGCAGATGGATACACAAACAGAGGTGTATCAACTGGCTTGGAGAGGAACAGAATGGGAAAGAGTGAGCACGTGTAGAAGAGATCATGGATGTGCACAGGGTGAGTACATGAGGTCGTGATGAGAAGTGCACGTGAAAGACCAAAGTGAGGATGACACAACAGAAAGAAGTTAATAATCAATTATGGGGTATGTGTGCAAAGTCAGTGGTAAAAATGTAACTTAACTGGATAAAAAAATAATTAAATGATACATGCAGTTGTGGAGCATACATAAAGCAAAGACATGATCAGCCAAATGGCATACTCAGCCTGACCCTTTCACGTGTATATATATATATATATATATATATATATATATATATATATATATATATATATATATATATATATATATATATATATATATATATGCTACATCATTGCATGAGAATTATTTTCTCTTGAACATCATAAGCAGAATGGTCATGATGGACTTGAACGTACAATTTTTTGGTTTGCCTTTTATTTCTGACGACATTGCTAAAGTTGTCTGGGCGAAGCAGCGTCTTTTTCACGAGAGGACAGTGTGTAATGAAATGACATTTCTTGCCGCTCTTAAGAATGCACATTACTTCCCATTCAGATCCCAGCATGCACTCAAGAGTCTGCCACGGCAAAATGTTCCGAATCATGATTATGCAATACAATAGCAATTCGCCTGCAAGTGAAAAGAGGGAGAAAAAAAAATGTGTATTGGTTTCGTGCTGATCCAATACCTCCAACAATGAAGCATGGCACCGGCAATACATCACCTATTCTCTGGAATGACAAGGTTGCTGCCACCAATTTTATTCTATTTCAAATAGTATCTCATTATCAGCCAAACATGGCTGTGCTCTGAGCACAAGCAGAATTTTGGTTCATAGCGGCTTTGTCTTTGACTCGGAAAATAGCTGCTTATTTGTGTTCATTGACAACCTGCCATCGACTTTGTCCAGCTGATGTGTCATCTCTTATTCCCTTTAATTGTGCGTTGGTGAGCCGCTATTACTCCAGAAAAAAATGAGAATATCTACAGCATCCAGCTCACGAATTTAGTGGCACATTTCAGGAGTTGAGGGGAGGTGGTCACAGTACACCTGCTACTCATGACCGTCAAAACAAACAAAATATACCTGTACGGCACTACTGTGTCAAAACAGGTGAGTGAAACAGGTCCACCCTCAGACTGGCAAGCAGCAGCTTCTTCGCTTCTCTGCAGATCTGGGTAAAATACAAACTGGTCAACACATGGAACATGTCTTTCATTCCGGGAAAATTTAACACTCTCACTTTGTCTCTCCGAAAGGACCGTTTGGAACCCCCCCCATCTACTTTCTCAACAATCCTCTTGAAGAAGTCCTTTCATTCAGGTTTCTGGGTCTCACTATCTGCATTATCTTTCCTGAGAAAGCCACATTTCCACCCTGGCATCCAAAGCCAGTTACCGACTGGGAATCCTCCGTCGTGCAAAGTCCTTCCTCGGCACACCTGAGCTCCTGACCACATACAAAGCTTTCGTCCACAGCCTGATGGAGTAATGCTCTCCCCTCTGGGCTGGTGCTCCTGCCTCTCACCTTTCTCAGCTTCACGCTGTAGAAACCAAGGCATTTAGGATCATTGGTATATCCCGCGGTGAGACTGAGAGGTCTTCAAAACACACGTTCACCACCACCTCTTATCTTCCCCCATTCAAAACCTCAATCTTTTAAAACTCTGTTAATCCACCCCAAACCAACCTCCTTCAAATTCCCTGTTTTCCTTCCTGACAGTCCCTGTAGTGTCCATCTTGTTTACTCCGTGTACCCTGCCCCTTCCCTCTCCCTTCCACAGATCTCCTAATGTCTCTGTTCCCCACTGTTTTGTCCTTCCCTCTCCCACCCCTCTTGTTTCATGCTCCCTTTGTTATATGTTCTGTGTATCAGCTCTCATACGAGCCTCGACAAGGAATACAATTTTTTTTTTTTTTAAACCAAATTTGGAACATGTAAGTCCATTTCACTGCAAAATACAATCACATTCTGCATCTGTGATTTAAAAACAAAACATTTTCAGTGAATCACTGTTTTAAAGAAGTACAAATTTTGGTCCAACAAAGGGATGTGCGGGGGAGCCGTACGGAGGTGGGGAGCGTTTGTCCAAACCTTCAAACCATCCTTGGTATTGACAACACATTCACAATTCCTTAATTTACCATCATTCTTTGGGTTTCTAAGATGGTTTTATACCAAGGTGGCTCTTAATAAGGCAGGGCAGGCAATCTGCATGAGAGACTGGGCCAGTTAAGCAGCCTTAGAGGCTCTTCCTTTAACCAAGGATAGCAAGGGAACCTTTACATTGCACATTAACAATGGCATTGTAAAACCATTAAGTGTGGTTTTCTTGCTTTTTATGTCTCCTGTATTCAATTAAACTTCCCATATCATTCCTTAGAGAATGAAAGGGTATATGAAATAAAAGAGTTTTCTGGTGAGGGAAAAGGAACAAGATGAGCAACTAAACCAAAAAAAAAAAAAAGATAGCAAAAGAGGTGATCTCTAGGTTTGGAGAACAAAGCATTTTGTATATTTTAATATATTTGGGTCAAGGCTCATATAAGGGATAAAAGCCTAGTTTTAATGAAAGGATAACACATAAAATGGCCGATTTTTAAATTGGGAAGCACAATGTACAGCTTTCAATAATAAGCCAATAAAGAGCCTTTAATCTGAAAATTTCAAAATACAATTAGAGAAGATGAATAGAGCATCTGTTAATCATCATTGGTCACAATGTTGCCTTTCAATACTTCCAGTTATTCTGCAAGATTAATTCCCTCTGAATAGAAAACAAAGGTCTGACTTTATGAAGAGGTGGTCAAGCAATAAGAATTCAAATTCATGGCTGATAATTGCAACCCATGCAGCATGATGGATATACTTTTGCAAAGAGCACAGTCATGAAAGATCTATATAATGGGTCATCTACATATTTTTGATGATCTACCCTTTCTTCCCACATGCCATAAATCCACTCGCCTTCCTTTACCCCTTCTCTATTGGTTCACGCAAAAATATTTTCACGAAAAAAATAAGTGACCACTATATTCGTTATTGTTGTGTGTCTGTCTGTCTGTCTGTCTGTCTGTCTGTCCCGAGCATAGCTCCGTGGGTTTTGATCCGATCCTGATAAAATTTTGGTAGTAGGTTTATATCATGATGTAGTTGTGTTTTCCTGAGAATGGGCATGGTCTGCCCATTATGGGCGGAGCCACGCCCAAAAAACATGTGTTTTTAGGGGGTAGCCAATTTCAATTTGCATCTTCTCCTAGGGGGTTTGTCGAATCTGACAGGGGTTTTAGTATTTGGTTAGCCCATTGGCACCTGCATAGCCCCACAGAGCTCAATTTTTCATTTTCGTCCCAGGTCAAGGTCACAAGGTCAAAAACTTAGAAAATTGCGAATTTTGACATAAAAATTCATCTTCTCTGAGGGGTTTGTCGAATCTGGCAAGGGGTTTCGGTATTTGGTTAGCCCAATGGCACCTGCATAGCCCCACAGAGCTCGATTTTTCATTTTCGTCCCAAGGTCAAGGTCACAAGGTCACGAACTTAGAAAATTGCGAATTGTGTTTTTAGGGGGTAGCCAATTTCAATTTGCATCCTCTCCTCGGGGGTTTGTCGAATCTGGCAAGGGTTTCGGTATTTGGTTAGCCCAATGGCACCTGCATACCCCACAGAGCTCGATTTTTCATTTTCGTCCCAGGTCAAGGTCACAAGGTCACGAACTTAGAAAATTGCGAATTTTGACATAAAAATCCATCTTCTCTGAGGGGTTTGTCGAATCTGGCAGGGGTTTCAGTATTTGGTTAGTCCAATGGCACCTGCATAGCCCCACAGAGCTCGATTTTTCATTTTCGTCCCAGGTCAAAGTCACAAGGTCATGAACTTTGAAAATTGCGAATTTTGACAGAAAAATCAGACGACCGCCCAAACTTTGAGAGCTAGGATGACAATATTTTTTATGCATAATCTTGAGGTCATTCCCCATCTAAAGTCTTGAAACCATTTTGCTCTAGCTCGAACACCTTGCCCGTGGTGCCCCCTTCAAGTTTGTTTTTACGCCGATTTCATCAAAGTATGGATAATCCGAGGAGTGCGAAATGCCATAAAGCCTCTATGACGTTATATTGTTCCTGGAATGTTCCAGAGGAAGTTTTGCACCAAAGGTCATAATCCTTGACCTTTGACCTTTAAAGTTCACAAAGGTCAAATTTTCAAAATTGTGGGAATCGAACCGGGTTTTCAACCTTCTTCGACGAACTAACTCCAATAAGCTATAGCACGTATCCTGTTTCCTTATTTTAATGTCCACAACATTGTTTTGTGACCTTTAAAGGTTATGCAAAGGTCAAATTTTGAAAGTTGTTGAACAAAACTCGGTTTTCGACATTTTGCAGCTAATAACCTGTCACTCGTACCACATCATGTTGATCATTTTTATGACTTGGTCAAACATTATCACATTGTCTCATCCTTGACTTCTGAAACAATCTACATTGTCAAATACCGCTCGTGAACCATCGTCGTCTTCAGACTTGTCTCCAATTTAAAATCTCAGCTCCCTGTTCTCCCATATCGCCAAATCTTCTGGCACCTCTCTACCCCAACACAATTTGTTACCTCCACCACCAAAGGTGGACGAAGCTTCTGTTTACACCCCTGTCTGTCTGTCTGTCTGTCTGTCTGTCTTTGAGCAGCATATCTCAAAAAGTTATGGACAGATTCCGATGAAACTTGATGGACAGGTTGAGTGTGTAACAAAGACGAATTGATTCGATTTTGGTGAAGATCTGGATCCGGATTCAAATCTGAGATTTTTTTCAGCGATTGTTCTCAATCGAGTAATATGGCCAAAAACTCGAGACTGCCCTGTATAACACGACATCTCAAAATGTTATGGAGGATTCAGACAAATCTTCGTGGATGAGTTTTGGGGAAGGTCCAAATGCAGATCCGGCAGGATACAAAACGTAAACTGTTCAGCCTGGCATTGGTGAGCACTCAACCAAATGCCATTCTAGTCTCACCACGAAGGGGTTGCGAGGCTATTGCAATGCGTGTGTGTGTGTGTGTGTGTGTGTGTGTGTGTGTGTGTGTGTGTGTGTGTGTGTGTGTGTGTGTGTGTGTGCGCGCGCGCGCGCGCCATGTATTTTCGCTTTAAATTTTTTTCTCTGAAACCGCTTCTCCAATCGATGCAAAATTTTAAACATAGGAGTGACTACGTGGAGAATATTTTTGTGAAAATGCTGATGTCATAGGTGACATGGTATGGCAGCTATATTGGATTAAAGGAAAAAAATTAGACATATTTTTCTCTTAAACTGCTTTATGCTAAAAAAAATCTAAACTTTGCATATGTCATAAACTCTCCATGGAGTATGTCGGGTGATAACAATGACATCATCGGTGAAGTGGTATTCCAGCCATAATTGGTTGAATCAAAATCCTTGCTCAAAAAACCTGAAATTTCATATATTTGATCGACGACACAATGTGAGTGAAGAATTTAATTTATGACATCATCAGTCACGTGGTCTGGTGGCCATATTCGATTGAAAATGAAAGCAAAAAAAAACACAAAAAAATTATCCAGAACCGCTTAACAGATCAAGTTGAAATTTCAAACATATGATTAACTAGCCATCGAGAATATAGTTTGAAGACTTTTTAATATTCACCTTCAATGACGTAATTTAGCCTTAATGTGCACAAAAGTGGTTGTTAAATATCCTAAGAGTTAATCAATAATCAACAAGTAAAAAAGACATAAATATCATTGCCCCCATTATTTTAGTAATTATGCTGAAGCAAAATAAAAGGCCAGCCCATATTTATGTACAATGAAAATGGTCGTCAGTCTATCAGTCGGGCTTCTTTGATCAGATCACAAAATAAAGTCAGGTGCAAGTGTATGTGTGCCATTGTGTACTGTGCTTGTGCCAAGTTTGAGCAAACTCGGACCATGCATGCCAGATAAATGGTTGGGGACACATTTAAGTAACAAAATGGCCGCCAATCAAAGGTCTTGGATCTGATCTCGAAAAAAAAGACATGCATATAAAAGCAATCATTTCTTATCTGTGTGCCAAGTTTGTACAACATTGGTAAATGCTTCTCCGAGAAATGGTGGAGGACGTGTTTGACACCGGGATTTTTTTTACAACTAAAATGGCTGCTAGTCGGCCACCTTTGATCGCATCGTGAAACAAAATGACGTGCATATGTATACCATCAAGTGTTGTCTTTGTGCCAAGTAGGAAATAAATCGGTCAGTACATGTCTGAGATATGGTTGCGGATGCACGCACGCACACATGCATGGACACAAAAATTGAGACCAAATCCATATCCATTTTGATATGGATTTGAGACATCCATTTTTTGAGACATCCATTTTTTGAGAGTTGAGACATCCATCCATATGGATTTGAGACATCCATGAGACATCCATTTTGGACAAAAGCCAACGGGGGTTAATAAAGCAAAAGATAATGGCTTTGTAACTGACAAAATAGGGTGCATGGATGATACGGATATGTGGGCCATGATAGTTGCGTGTTCAGTTAACAATGGCATTTTTGTTCGGCATGAGCGTGCAAGGTGAGACGATGTGCTCAACCGTGTGCCATTCAAGATTTTAGAGTGATGGAAGGTTTACAATGGAGCTTGTATATAAATAAAGTGCAGGAAAAACACATTGGTAGACATCAGTATACCTTAATATGAATTACAAGGACATTAGTAGCTAATGGACAAATACCTGTAGTACATGGGAATTGAACCCAAATTCCCAGCATCATGAGGTTTCAATCAATACACAGGCAAATAGCATCCTCCCAATTTCCTTTTTAAAATTTGTTCTCCCCAGTCCTCCCATTTTCTTCTGTAAAAAATATAAAAATATATATTAAAGAAGAAGAAGGCACTTCCAACCAAAAGTAAAACTAGATCTACTCCACGAACTTGAGCAATAAGCAAGATCAGACCCGGTCTCAGGCAACGTTTCACCAGCTTCACAGCCGGCTTCCTCAGGCCAAAAGACCCCGTCTACTCCTTTGAATCTCAGGTTAAACTCAGTCAATTGGGAGGTGTCAATTTATTTATAGAATCCTAGCCACCTGGGTTTAGTTGATTCAGTGAGAGCTGATTGGCTATTCCCAATACTCACAGGTGAGAGATGTGGGTGAGTCTTTCTTTGTTATTGATATATTGATTGCTTTTGGCATTTACACATGGTACATGCTTCAGAGCCTCATTGGTATGCATTATTGTCTGCACTGTCACTGATGATTTGCCAATAAGCGATGAAACTGGTCCAGCAGCTGAGGGGGTGTGTAGCATTGGGATTCTCATGCGTGTATGATGTGTAAACGTCTTTATAGCTGTGGAGGACCTCTCGAAAGGGTTTGAAACAGTAAAGTGCTTACCTTGGTTGCTTTATGCAGCTTCTTCGGCAAGAAGAGCATGGGATGTTTCTGTATATATATATATATATATATATATATATATATATATATATATATATATATATATATATATATATATATATATATATATATATATATATATATATACACACACACACACACACACACAACCCTCCTTGCACACATTGGAGTGTAATATATATCTTTGGTGCATGATGCCAAAAATCTACACCAATTCCCATTTGTTTGAATTATTTACGCAATTTTCACATTGTTTTGGTCCAATCTTGAGCAGTAATTGCAGTCGAACAAAATTTTACTAAAATCCACAAATTTGAAGGTAACATAGGACCTTTCAGTGAGATTATAGGATTGGAAACGACTTAGATGCTCACGCTTCAATTTCAGTAACAAGACGAAGAAAATTAGGATTGGTCATCATGAGAGAGCACCAGCAGCCCGTTCCATGCACCCAATTGCTATCATCATGTTATGAAATGCTGAATAGGAACAGAGCTTAAAGCAGATTGGACACTTCTGTAGAATTAGTGCCATAACTCGCTGAAATGACTGATAGGATGAGTCTTTCAATGATATGGTGAAGCTTCCCTTCTGGTGTCTTTTTCACTATCAACCTACAAGACAGGTATCATCTACCATATAATACGACTCCACATTGATTAATCACTTAAACGGGTAACTTCTCTAAAAAAATTAATAATGCACTGGATTTGGCCAAAACGATTAAATATTATTACAATATAAGTCATGGTTTCCCTTTGTTTCTGAACACTGCTGTTTGCACGTGACAAGAAAAGAACATGGGAGCATGAATTTGTTTATTGTGTGGGAACTGCTGCCCAGACAAGAACTGCATTCTGAGATAACAAGCAATGTAACCTGATGTAACAGGATATCCAAGAAGACAAGACCTCTTTCCACATGCAGTGTTAGGTAAGAATTTGTAATATCGTGAGGGTGCCTGGCGCCAACACGCCGACTCTTGACGACATACACCATGGGAACTTTAACGTCCACCAACCAGTGCGAACAGATGGGTCCTCCAGCTTAACAACCTTCCAATGGACGGTACACACATTGATGAATCACCCTACATGCGAAACACCAGGGTGATAATTTATTGCTCGGTCAGGATTTGAACCCAATCTAGACAGCTCAAGGGCAAGTGCACATCCCTGTATGCTATAATACCTGCCCGATACTAAAAGCATCATTTACTGAAAGAAAGGCATCAAACATCCAATATTCGTATTATTGATAAATATTCTAATGTTTCCAACCCAATTGAAGGAAAACAGATGAAGACACAGAATTGTATAATCATGTAATATGAGGAATGTAAAGCGAGTTGAGATGTATAATCATGTACTATGAGGAATGTAAAGCGAGTTGAGATAGCACACTGCCATTATGCTATGTTTAATATTTCATTCGGAACTTAATTTGATGCCTATGGTTTATATTTTATTATATTATTAGCAGAGACACAGCAATGTTAAACAAGTTTTAAATATTCTTCATTGGATTACTTTAAAATGGATGTAAAGCAGACTGCTCTTTTTTAAACTCACAAAAAAACTACAGGCATATGGACTTCAGAGGAATAAATAAAATAATATGTATTAAAATAAAACCAAACATATTGCTTGCTGTATGTACCAAAACTACATTGCACAGCGCTCCTTCCCAATTCCATATCCAGACGATGCATGACGTCATCGCCTTGCCCCAAAGGAAGGGGGTACTCAGTTTTTACTCCGTTTTCTTGTTTGTTCGTCCGGGCGATATCTCAGCCATCCTTTGAGTTAGGAAGCTGAAATTTGGGGACAAAAATGAAGATGTGCTTTGACAAAAACGGATTTTTTTTTATTTTTTGACTAATGAATTAACTGATTAATTAGTTAATAATTGTCGATTTATTCATTCATTATTTATTTTATTTCTCATCTGGGTAATATCTCAGGCACCTTTTGAGCTCGGAAGCTGATATTTGGACACGACAGTGACAAAGTGATTTGGCTATCAAGGGTATTTTCAGATATTAATTAATCAATTAATCGATTAAATTATTTTCTTTCTTGTTTGTCCAGGCGATATCTCAGCCATTCTGTGAGCTCGGAAGCTGAAATTTGGGGACAAAAGTGAAGATGTGCTTTGGCAGAAAAAGATTTTTTAAATTTTTAATTAAATAATTAATCGATTATTGACTTTTTTGTGCACATTGTCGAGGCTCATATGAGAGCTAACACAGAACGCACAGCAACGGGGGCATGAGACAGGAGGGGAGGGAGTGGGAAGGACAAAACAGTGGGAAACAGAGACATTAGGAGATCTGTGGAATGGAGAGGGAAGGGGCGGGGAACATGGGGAATACAAGATGGACATTACAGGGACTTTCAGGAATGAAAGCAGCAATTTAAAGCAGGTGGGATTGGGGTGGATTAACGGGGGTTGAAAAGATCGAGGTTTTGAATAGGGAAAGATAAGAGGTGGTGGTGAACAGCTATTTTGAAGACCTGGAGGGAAGAATGGGATTGAAGAGTGTGGGAGTTTACTCCAAAGGCAGGAAAAAGAGAGGAATGAAAGAGTAAAGGTGAGCAGTGATTCGTGATTTTGGGAGTTTTAACAGAAGGGGGTTGCTGGCAGACCTTGAGTGCCCTGCAGAAATAAGGGGGGAGGCATATCACACACAGAGCGGGGGGGGGGCGAGATTGGAGAGGAGATGGTAGAAGACAGAAAGACCACCGACCTGCCTGCGGTGAGATCGTGAGAGGCCCAAAGACTCAGCCTCATCGCGAGAGATACCAATGCTCCGAAATGCCTTGGTTTCCACAGCGTGAAGCCAAGAAAGGTGAGAGGCAGGAGAACCAGCCCAGAGGAGAGACCAGTACTCCATCAGGCTGAATCCGAAAGCTTTGTATGTGGTAATTATTATCCATTTATTCATTACTTATTTATTTTATTTCTCATCTTGGCAATATCTCAGGCACCTTTTGAGTGAGGAAGCTGCTATTTTGACACAACAGTGAACAAGTGATTTGGCTATAAAGGGTATTCTTCATTTATTGATTCATCAATTAATCGATTAATTATTGATTTTTCGATTAATTACTTCATTTTCAAAAAGTTACAGATTCGGATGGAACAGTGGTGGTTTAGGTATGCTATTAACCAATTGATTAAGAAATTAATTATTTTATGATCATTATTTATTTATTTTAATTATGCAATTAATCAATGAATCAATCAATTATTCTACACCGCTCCCTCCCAATTTCGACTCTATGTGCTGCAAGGCGGCATCGGCGGGCGCCGAAGGTGCCCCGGCGATGTCGCGTGCTGAAGGATTTGTTATTTATTTATTTTGCATGGGGGCGGTGTACTTTGCACCGCTACTTGTTTGATATACATGTACAGGTGCAAAAACATAAACTTCCCTTCTAATGATTGCAGTCAAAAATGCAGCTCCTTTGGATCTAAGGTGAAACGCTTTTCCCGATGGACAACCGAAAGGGCAATTGGTACATCTATGATGGCAAAGTAGATCATTGGCAGGAAAACCAAAAATAAAAAGATTTCTTTTTGAACAATTCAAAATAAAAATTTCAGGCCAGAAATTAATCAAAAGCTCCGAAATTCACAAAGCCATTAGTTGGAAGGCAGTTAAGCTTCCCATTCTGTGCAATTGCAGACATTTAGCTGCAAGGTGGTCGAGTCATTTGCAGAAAGGAGGACATGGCATGGAGCATGGCGATGAAAATCATCATTAGATGTGCTTTTACCCTCCTGATCGACTGCCCGTTGAACTGGCATTTCCGTTACCACAGTTTGTGTCATACACTGATTGTGTAATCCCCTTTTCGTGTCGCTATGTACTATAAATGGAAAGTGTGTTAAGTGGCAATATGGTCTGTTGTGTGGCTGGACAAAGAAGCCCGCAATTTAAAATGTGATCGAAATGGTGTTCTTTGCAAGTCGCCCAACTGCACACAGTTCATGAAAACTTGGACGCATTCTCGACCCAATACGATAAACAAAGTTTCATACTTGAGCCGACATGTTCCAAATGACACTTTGTCTTGGTAACGAAATGTTAAATGTGAAACGGGTATTGGAGGCAAGTGTTGACGTAAAACTTTGCAATCACATGATCATGACCAGCATACAATGTTTCTTGTGGAAATTTTCCTGATGGGGGAACTTTCATGGTATCTGCAACAAGTGTGTGGGCTTTGTCGATAATGAACCATATGATATTCATGATATAGGTGAAAAAAATAAGGGGAGGAGACTTGAATATTTCGCATTAAAATGCCAGGTACTGAACTGGTATTGTGTCACCTAAAACCAGCTGTCTTGACACAGTGCTTTGAGCCCCCAAATCTCAAAAAGCAGGTCAGAGTTATCTCTCTGTACATGTCTCTCGAATTTAGCAGTGCAGCACCCTGTATGGTTTGTGAAGCCTTCTGCCTGTGGCAATCTAAGGCCACCTTATTTCCTCCACTGACACCAACAGCCCATAACTCTGAATGGAATCCTTTCAACACCTGTGCTGGTATAAAAATGGAGTGCCCCAAGGCACCATCATATGCTCATTCCTGTCCCTCATACACCTGTAAAGGATAAGGTACTGGTGTAACCCTTTGAACATGTCTTTCAGGTCCAAGCAAATCTCATTTTCACACCATCTCTCTGGAAGGATCGTTTAACAACCCACATATCTATTCCCATTATCAATCAAGAGAAACTATTTAGCCTCTTGAACCTCTGGGTCTCAACACCAGGCATAAATGTTCTCACCTGTGCAAATATCTCATAGTTGGCTTCCAAAGCCAGCTGCAGATTGGGTATCCTCCATTGTGTCATCCTTCCTTAGTACCATTGATCTTTTCTATACTCATAACACCCCTCTTAATTGCAGGTCACTCTTTTTTTTATACCTCTGCTGATGAAGTCGCTGGATGCATTATGTTTTCAGGTTGTCCGTCTGTACATACACACGTCCATCTGTCCGTCCGTGCAAATTTTCTCTGTTTTTCTCTGCAACCACTTGTTGATTGACACAAAATTTTCACCAAAGGTGCGACTACTCATGCAGAATGATTTAATGATAATTATGACATCATAGGTCACGCGGTGTAGCAGCCATGTTGGGAAAAAGGAAAAACATTGGATCTCTATCTCCGAAACCACGCCATGGAAAAAAGTGAAACTTTGGACATGTAAAGTACTCCCCCATGCAAAATAAGTCATTTTTTGATGATGTCATATGTGGCTTCATTATGACATCATAATTGCATATGTTGAATGTTATAGCTGATCAGTATGAAAATTTTTGAGGATCATCTAGGGCTAAATTGCATTGGAGGAAAAAACAATTTGATGATGTCATCAGTCACGTGGTTCAGCAGCCATTTTTTTTTTTTGTAAACATAAAAGCCTTCACTAATAATGTGGACAGAGGCATATCTATCGACATTGCGACGTCGAAGAGTGCCGCTCTAGTTGTTCATAATATACCTAAAGTTGCTTGACCATGTATTATCCCACTCCCACAATTGTGATGAAACGATCTAATCTACTTGAAGAACAAATTCCATTCCATTGCAAACAGAACTGAATAATTCCATACACTGCAAAAATAACAGACAAATCAGTGCTTGAAGAAATTAGACCACCATGAACAATAAATTTAAGGCAGGGCAAAAGCTTGACATCACTTGACCTCACCCCTTAGGCCTAGGTCACATTTGCCACGGCGGCCGTGGGGTCTCCAAAATCTACGGCCACTAGCAATTATACGGCGGCCGCAGTATTTCCACGGTCACACAATATAGCAGTCACATATGTTTTTATTTTTCGGGGAGCCGCACGGGGTATTTATAAATTGTGGAGACCGAAAACGTGGGGGTGCCGTACGGTCTTTGATTTGATGTCACACGGTGACCTTAGGGCGTTCCTGCGGCGGCCAAAGAATTTTCAAGGCAGACACAAGGTGCCCGCTAGGCGACCGCAGGGGGGCCCTAAGGCGAACGTGCGGCCAGAGGAACGGTAACGAATGGGTTGATTTTAAAAATTTTTTTTACCAGTTTTTTTTTTTTTTCGGCTTGTCGAATTGCTACGGCGAACGTAGAAATGAAAAAAGTTATAACTCCGCGTTATAATTCCACGGCGACCTTACGACCTGTAAAATATAGCCAAACAGCGTAGGGCCATCCTGAGGCCACCGCAGAAACTCTGCGGCCGCCACACGTTTCTGTCAATTCAGAGGGCGTACGGCCGCCGTATCCTCGCCGTCGAGCAAATGTGACTTAGGCCTTATAAAGAGAAGAGTAGGAGAAGAAGAACAGGAGGAAGAAGTAGAAGCAATACATTAGAAGCACTGATGCTTAAACATTAGAAGCACTGTGATGCCAAAAACTGTCCCTGCTGGCTTATCAAACGGAAAGAAAATATTATTTCTGGGCAGGGACACAATGAGAATTAATTACATGTATACACTCAAGAAGAAGGCTGCTGCATTGAATTTATAACCCTTAACTGTCTCACTTTTCAAAACAAGAATGACCGCACTGTGGTCACAACCTGCATCACAATCCGGTGATGAGCCGATTGGGAAACGTGCATTTAAAGCACTCTTCAAAGATGAAGAGCACGATTGGGAAACACACATTTACTTTTCTATTCCAAGATTAACTCGACACCTCTCATCCATGTCACCCTCCATCACTGTTATATCAGAACAAGCTGATTCGTCACACGGTCACAGACTGTTTTAACGCCAATATTGTGGAGTTAAAAAATTACGTAATTGTTAGGGAGTGCGTGCTGACGAGCTTGATTAAACCTT